>NC_069503.1:1138733853-1138788853 GCF_027579735.1 Bombina bombina | reverse complement strand
TACAGTATATTTATATGTACACACATATATATATATATATATATATATACATACACACACACACACACACACATATATATATATATATATATATATATATATATATATATATATATATACACACACACACACACAAATGTGTACTAATGACCTTTAAAACATATGCTGTAAAGTGGCTACAGGGTCCTTTAATAATAACTGATAAGTCAAGACCTGGATTTTTAAGTTAGTAAAAATGAACATGACAAAACAATTCTAATGAAATTTCATGTCACTGTATCCATGCAGAAAAGACATCTTAGACTTGATAGTAGGCGGGAGATGTTGAAACCAAGTGGATAAGGCAAAACATACTTTTTCAGGCCCTACACAATCCTCATGCTGTAAGGTATAACACTAAACTAAAAAATGTGTAGACATAAGAATCAAAAGACCAGCAGAGTACAAGGCTTATAAATAGTCATTCTCATTAGCAAAATAAATAAAGCCTTGACCAATAGGGAATCACGGTCTTCATTTTGTCCCATTTAGTTTTTTAGTAGAAATGAAAGCATGAGAGAAAACCGATTAAATATTTAATTAAAAATAAAGTACTATTTTATGGTCAAGACATCTACTGCATATGCTTTTAAAGTGAATGTAAATTTTGATGCTAAAGTGCCCGGTTTTTAAAAATTCGATTAAAAACAGGGGCACTTTAATTCATCAAAATTTACATTTCACTCCTGTTATGAAAAAAACTTACCTTTTAAACTTGACAGCAGCTTCAGTTTCCTCCGGTCGTCGCAAGCTATTTCTGATGTCAGAAATGATGGATAGGTCATCCTCCAATCACGGCTTCCCCCCCGGAGGAATCAGTGTCTGATTCAATGCCGTGATTGGAGGAAGCCAGATTCCTTGTTTTAGACCCAGGAAGAGACTTTGCAATGGGTGGAGGAAGCTGGAGCTGCTGTCAAGATTAAAAGGTAATTTTTTTTTTCACAACAGGAGTGAAATGTAAATTTTGATGAATTAAAGTGCCACTGTTTTTAATCGAATTTTTTTTAAAACGGGCTCTTTAGCATCAAAATTTACCTTCACTTTAAGAGAGGAAAACACCAAAAAACTATCTTCCTAATGACCGGACTTCAAAGCCTATGAGTAAAGTACCCTAACTCAGGGTGAGTTTAACACTCAATAAGACTTCATTTTCAATAAAAGTTATAGCAGATGGACCATAGGAATGGTCAGAGTGTATGCCACACTGCATACTTTTTCTGGCATTTTGTATCATAGGACTCTAAGGCTATCCCTAGAAGAAAAAAAGTCAGTTTCAGCCCATCTGCTGCCCAGTTGTTCAAGAGGCCTTTGTCAGGGTTTTTTCCCTGTTTTGTTTGCCATGTGCTGCTGGCATCCATTTTACTCACCTCTCTTGCTGACTCTGGTGCATAATGTGTGAGGCTGCTCATTTCCTGCACTTCCTTTTATTGCCAGACTGGTGTACATCATCCGTGTGAGACAGGATGCAGTCTCAGAATTGTGATGTCATCACTTATTATTTAAAGGGCCTCTGTTCAGTATGCTTTGCCCTTGCGTTGTCTCAGACCTGTTTGTGAGAGCTCCTGTGTATTACCTGGCTGTCTGGCATCCCTCCTGGTTTCTGATCCCTGGATTGTTCCTGACTCTGCTGTTCTCCTTGTTCCTGATTCCGGCTCATCTGACTACTCGCTTTGGCTCCTGACTCGGCTCGTCTGACTACCAGCTATGGTTTTGATTCCTGGCTTGTTATTTGACTTGTGGAGATTTTATTATTTTTTGCTATTAATATAGGTGTGATTATTTTTGCACTTCTCATCTCAGTCTGATTCCTGGCACCCTGACATTACGCAAGCTGATGGTGCTAATAATCCACCATTACCTGCCATAATTTCGCACTGCACATTTGGACCAAAGTGTCCCGCAAGTTATGGCTGCTCCTGTTTCCGTTGCTGCACCAAATCCTACCAGGAGCATGTCCGGTTCTGCACCTCTACCTTAGCGTTATGGAGGCGATCCTAATCAGTGCAGAGGGTTTTTGAACCAGGTGTTTCCCTCTGACAGAGCTAAGGTGGGATTTCTCATTTCGTTACTCTCTGACACAGCTCTTGCCTGGGATAATCCCTTGTGGGAGACTAATAAACCTGTGATTTCAAATTACCCTAAATTTGTGGCCTCCTTTCGAAGGGTATTTGATGTTCTAGCTCGCTCCTCCTCTGCTGCTAAATGACTCATGTCCATTCAGCAAGGTACAAGATCTGTTGCTCAGTATGCCATTGAGTTCTGTACGCTTGCCGCAGAGGTAGGTTGGAACAATGAAGCCCTTGTTGCCGTGTTCTTTCATGGGCTCTCTGATGCGATTAAAGACAAAGTTACTGACAGAGATTTACCAGAAGATCTCGAGGCATTGGTGTCTTTTTTTATCCTAATTGACATCAGACTAAGTGAGAGGTCCTCTTTCAAGAAGCACTTGCGGAAGCCTCCTGTTCCGTTGTCTCCTACGTGTTCGTTCCCACCCATGCCTCCCTCTCCTCCCATGCCTCCTGGTCCCGAGTCACCAGGTGCTGCTGAGCCGATGTATTTGGGATTCACGCGTCTCTCCGTTGCGGAGAGGGCCTTTAGGAGGAGGGAGGGGCTCTGCCTCTATTCTGGGTTACACGGCCACCTTTTGAAGTCTTGTCCTACACGGCCAGGAAACGCTCACACCTAAGGTCTTGTCGGGGGCAAACCTTGGGTGGTTTATCCTCGTCCCCGGAACCGCTAAAGGAGAAACCTTTGGTCACGGTTGTCCTTTCCTCGGTGGACTCTTCCATAGTCACCCAGGCTATTGTTGACTCCGGTGCTGCGGGCTATTTCATTGACAGTGCTTTTGTATCAAAACACTCCATTCCTGTTTTGCCTCGGTCCGTTCCACTTGCTATTGAGGCCATTGATGGCAGGCCCCTTCAGCCCGCACTCGTTACTCACGAAACTGCTCCGTTATCCATGGCTGTTGGGGCTCTCCATTTTGAAACCCTCCAGTTCCAGGTGATAAACTCTCCGCATTTTCCGGTTATTCTGGGTTATCTCTGGCTCCAAAAGCACAATCCCAGTCTCGACTGGTGCAGGTCCGAAATTTTGTCGTGGTCTCAACAATGTATTTCCACTTGTCTTCAGAAACCAGTTAAAGTCTTGTGCACTTCTTCAGTATCTCAATTGCCAGAGGAGTGCCGAGAGTTCCTAGACATTTTTGACAAGGTGCGTGCCGGTACGTTGCCTCCTCACCGGTCTTACGATTGTGTCATAGACCTGCAACCCGGAGCCATTCCTCCTCGGGGCCGGGTTTACCCTCTGTCTGTTGTAGAGAATTGTGCTATGGAGGAGTATGTTGCCGATGCTCTGTTGCGGGGGATCATCAGCAAAGCCTGCTCTCCTGCAGGGGCTGGCTTCTTCTTTGTGAAGAAAAAGGGTGGCGAGTTAAAACCATGCATCGATTATAGGGGTCTTAATCATCTTACCATTAAGAATGCTTACCCTATTCCACTCATTACAGAACTCTTTGACCACCACAAGGGAGCTACGGTCTTTACTAAACTTGATTTGAGAGAAGCGTACAATCTCGTTAGGATCAAGGAGGGCCACGAATTGAAAACAGCATTTAACACCAGGAGCGGGCATTATGAGTATCTTGTAATGCCTTTTGGCCTATGTAATGCTCCAGCTGTTTTCCAGGAATTTATTAATGATGTCCTATGAGATATGTTGCAACAGTGTGTTGTGGTGTACTTGAACGACATCCTCATACACTCACCCACACTTGAGGCTCATCGTTCTGATGTTACACGGGTTCTTTAGAGACTACGTGAGAACGGTCTGTTTTGTAAACTCGAGAAATGTGAGTTCCATCAGACTCAAGTAACCTTCCTAGGTTATATTATCTTCGTTGTAGGGTTCTCCATGGATCATGATAAGTTATCTGCAGTTCTGCAGTGGCCTCGCCCAGTTGGTCTTCAGTCTATTCAACGTTTTTTGGGGTTCGCCAATTACTATAGAAAGTTTATTAAAAACTTTTCTTCCATGGTAAAACCTATCACAGACATGACCCGTAAAGAGAATGATCACTCCATTGGTCACCTACTGCTATTAAGGCCTTTGATAGTCTTAAGACTGCCTTTGCAGCCACTCCAGTTCTGGCTCATCCTAAACCTGTCCTGCCTTTCGTTCTTGAGGTCGATGCATCTGAGACTGGAGTAGGTGCCCTCTTGTCTCAACGTCCTACGCCTGACGGTTCCTTGCATCCGTGTGGTTTCTTCTCTAAGAAATTGTCTCCAGCGGAGTGCAATTATGAATTTGGCGACAGGGAATTACTGGCCATAATTTTGGCACTCAAGGAATGGAGGCATCTTCTCGAGGGTACTAGCGTGACAGTGCTCATTCTTACTGACCACAAGATAAGGGGGCTCATATTGCAAGGCAGCCAGCTCAGAAACTCTGCGTGTCGAAGCAATGGCCAACAGAAAGAGAACCTTCCATGAGAGAAGTTTAATGTCAAGAGAATGCATAGGTTCAAAAGGAACCTTCTGCAAGACCCTAAGTACCAATGTTTAAGCTCCAAGGGGGAGCAGTCTGTCTAAAAACAGGCTAGATTCGAGACAGAGCCTGAACAAAAGATTGGATGTCAGGGAGATCAGCGAGTTTCTTGTGCAAAAGAACAGATAAAGCCGAAATTTATCCTTTTAGGGAACTAGCGGCGAGACCCATCTCCAAATCCTCTTGGAGAAAAGACAAAATCCTGTATACCCTCACTCTGTGCCAAGAGTAGCCATGACTCTCACACCAGGACAAGTAAGTTCTCCACACCTTATGATAGATGTGTCGAGTGACCAGCTTTCTTGCCTGAACTAGAGTGTCAATCACATTTTTAGAAAAAAACTTTTTACCAAGACTAAACGTTCAATCTCAATGCAGTCAGCCTCAGAGAATCGAGATTTTGGATGTTGAAAAGGACCCTGCTCCAGCGGGTCCCACGCACTGACGTGCACGCTTGACGTAGGCGCTGGAGAGCTGCGCCAAGGAAGGACTGGGCGAGACGCCAGTGGTTAGGCAAAGCTTGCATGGGGATTGTCTGGAACGAGGGGCGCTGCGGGAAGAGTCTAAGCTCCGGTCGGGATCCACAGCCGGCGGTCTGATAACCTCTCCACAGGTGACTAGCAAGCAGGCCAGAACACTCCCTAGGCGGGGCGAGGTCGGGTGAGAGAACAGCACAAGGTGAAGTTGTTTGTTTTTCCTACTCAGAAAGTGAGTTAACTTTTATCGCCTTGTTCACTGTTTCTCTCTCCCCGCACACTCACCGGGAGTGGGTTCCATTCTGGTGGATGAGTGGATACTGCTAAGTTGCATAAGTTACAATTATGCAGCTCTGAGCCCCCTTAATATATATAAGGACTGTGAAAACTAAGGGACGTTTTCAACGCTTCTGTCCTCTCCTATCTCTTTTTCCCCCATCTATATCCCCCCTGAGGCAATTTAATCTATTTTAACCGGAGAAAGGGCTCTTTAATAAGAAATAGTATTCATCCCAAGCTATAAATAGATAGCAAATATGATAAGTTATAATAGAATGAGGGGATATTTGAAGTAAGCAGGAATTAAATCACAGAAGAAACACAGATACCTCTGCTCTTATGTGGCCTATTAAAGAACTGGGGCTGAATGGGAACATAGCGAGCTGGGCTGCTGTGAAAGGCTCAGCCTGCCCGACTTGGCACATGGGAGTGCCGCTACTTTTGTGAGTACTCTGACTGTATCTATGACGCATTGTAAATGGTTCACCTTACAGACTCACACATGTGCTGCAAATATTTGTGTTTGTATCTTCTCTTTCTGAGGTCTACTGATCCCCTATCTAGAGACAGCGAGCTGGACTGCTGTAAAAGATCTAGCCTGTTCTACTTGGCACACCGGAGTGCCGCTACCTTTGTGAGTATTCTGAATTCACCTTAACCTCAATACACCAGCTGCGCCTAATAGATTTACACATGTGCCTCATGTATCTGTGTTTTTCTCTTTACCTCATGTATGAGTTTGTCATCTCTCCAACACCTGGAAGCAGCGAGCTGGGCTGCTGTTGAAGGCCCAGCCTGTAACTACGGGCACAACAGAGTGCCAATGGAATTTGTGAATACCCTGTGCACATTTATCTTATGGTATACTGTCTCTGTATCGATACACACATGTGGCATTCTCCCTGTTTTCTCTTTCCTTACTATGATGGTCTAAGGAACAGTTAAAGAATAAGGGAACAGGAGTTAAAGATACTATCCACGGCCCAGCTATTATTTGGTGGGATAGAGGAACACACTTCTTGCACTTTCTCTCTCTATCCGGCGGTGGATACTGGAGGAAACAGAAAATACTGGGACTTTGCTATTTGCATGGAAGATCACTTGAGTATTATATGTTTGTTAAATTGTTGAAATGTTTGATTTGTTAGTGATAGATCTTGCACTCCTCGCAGGGGGTTTGGGTGGTATGTTTTGAGCATAGGGGATAATTGGTTGTGATAGTTCTTACAACATTTTTTTGTAACAGGAAGGCTGGTCATCTATGGGTCTAGAATTGTTGTTCTATGCTTGTATATGATTCACATGGCAGCTGTGATGGTGAGGGGAGGGACAGGGTGACAGGGCGAACAAGCACAGAAGCTAGAAGAAGGGCAGTACGCAAGGGCTGACTTAAATAGACTGGAAGGAGGAACTAAATCTCTTTTACATATCCCTTATAGATAAATATCTCTCCTCCTTCTCGAATAATAGAGCAACAAACATGGCGGGAAGAAGGCAGCAAGAGAAGAAAGTGGCTAGGCGTAGCATTGAAATAAGTCAAGAATCCTCTCAGGAAATTGGAGCAGAACCAATGAATAGTTCAGAGCTTTTGAAACAAATCAGTAAACTATTTTTACCTAAGTTTGAGGCCATACAGAGCAGCGTAGATGCAATTTCACAAGAGATAAAACAAATTGCTGCTAGAATAGGCCTAGCAGAACAACGTATCTCAGACTTAGAGGATAGGGATATAGAGAAACATAGTGAATTAACAAATATTCGCAAGCAAGTTAAATTCTTAAATGAGAAAGTTGAAGACCTTGAAAATAGGTTGAGGAGGAACAACCTAAGAGTTATTGGTATTGCTGAAACACTATCTGAGTAGGATCTAGTACATTTTGCGGCAGTACAACTGCCCCTCTTATTAAAAATGGTAGATACGAACTTAGAAAAGGAAAAAAGACTCCGGCCAGCCTCTAGACATAAAAATATACATAACTTAGCCTTCATGGTAGAGAGAGCGCACAGAATTGGCACCCTGAGGAATCAGGAAGAGGGCAAGGTTAGACCGAGACCCATAATTATAAAATATCTCAACTTTCAGGATAAAGTTAAAATTTTACAGGCATATCGACTTCAGAAAGAAGTGTTCTATCAAAATAAGAAATTCTTAATCTTTCAGGATTTTGCCTATGAGACTTCGAATAAACGTAAACTTTGTGCCCCAATCTGCTCGCAACTGATTCAAGAAGGGAGAATAGTGAGGCTTTTATACCCAGCGAGAATAAGTATTCAGACAAAAGAAGGGTTTAGAACCTTTCAGAGCCCACAAGAGGCAGAAAACTTTCTTAGGGATGAATGTAGGTGAGGGAACTGGGCCAGGGATTCTGGCTTAATAACACATACATTAGTAGTAGCAATGTGGAGAATTTTTTGAAGAATATGGTAATAAGTATAGCATTAATTGTTACAAAAAGACATGGGTTGAGGTGTGTCTTTCAGTTGTTGTTTTTTCTCTTCCTCTCCCGCTCCTCTCCTTTTTTCGGACATTTAAAGTAGCTGTGTATAATGGCTGAGGTATGTAGATTTGGGTCATGAAATGTGGGAGGGTTCACCTCCCAAGTTAAGAGGAAGGCGGTTTTACAATATTTAAATAAATTAAAAATTGATATAGGTCTGTTACAAGAAACTCATTTGGATAATCTTGAAAGCCAGAAATTGAAGTGGGGTGGGTTGGAGAAGTGGTATATGCCGCAGGTTCACATCGGAAGAAAGGGGTAGCTATAGTATTTAGGAAAATCTTACAATATCAAATCTTAAGATGAGAAATTGATCACCAAGGAAGGTTTGTTATACTTGAAATGGAAATAGGCCAGAAAAGATTAGTATTGTGTAACGTATATGGCCCAAACGCAAAGAAAAGATCGTTTTGGGAATTATTACAATCTAAATTAATGGAGTTTGACCAAAATCTTATTCTAGGGGGTGATTTGAATCTGGTGGCATCGGGATTCTTAGATAAGAAACGGACTGGAAAAAAGGTTTTGTCAGGAAGTAAGGATACTAAAATATTTAAAAAGTTTTGTTTTAAATTAGGTTTAATGGATATCTGGAGGAATGCCCACCCGGATAGTAGAGAATTTACATGTTTGTCTAAGGCACACAAATCTTTATCAAGCATTGTTTCTAATTAGCGATAAATTATTCCCCGTAAGTCAAAAAACAGAAATGATGCCAATTAGTATCTCTGACCACGCCCCAATCTTACTGTCATTATAAATCATGACGCCTAAATCACCTAATAGATTATTTTTTCCGTCTTATTTATATAATAATTTAAAGTTTCGACGGTCCTTGGACAACAAATGGTTTGATTATTATAACAGGAATATTGACTCAGTAACAAATTTAGAAACCATTTGGCAAGCCTTTAAATCAGTTGTAAGGAGGGAGATTCTAGCATATATAGTTATATTAAAGAAGAAAAATAATACCTACTGGATCCAATTTACCAAACAAATTATAAATAAATATCAAAAGTATGTGAAGAATAATAATAAAACTAATTGGCTAGAATATTTAGAAGCAAAAAAGCAAAGGGACATCTGGTACATTTCAAAAGAAACACAGAATGAGCTGAAGAGAAATAGTAATTTTATGCAGTATGGTAATAAAATAGGAAAATACCTTGCTAAAATGGTAAATACACGTAAAGCAAGCAAAACAATAACATCTATTAAAATAAAAAATAAAACATTTACTCACCCTCAAGATATCTCAGGAGAATTCTATCAATACTTCAAAATGCTTTACCAGGATAAGGCATTAGACCAACAAAAGAAAGATCAGTTCTGGGCTGAGATTAAAATTCCCTTAATAGCAAAGGAAGAATTGGATTTGTTAAATTCTCCGATCCTAGAGGATGAGGTTAAAAAAACTATAAAAAAACTGAAGCTCAATAAGGCTCCAGGACCCGACGATCTACCAGGAGAACTTTAGAAAATTCTTAGCCAAAAAGTCACCCCCCTACTAAATAGTGTATATAACTCTTTTTTCTTAGAAGGTAAATTACCCTCTAGCTATTTCACTGAATCTAGAATAATCTTAATTCCAAAACAAGGAAAAAATAGGGAATTAATGGATTCATATAGGCACATTTCCATTCTAAATGTGGACTATAAAATTTTAACACATATACAAGCTAATAGACTCCAAATGGTTATAGGTTCACTTATTCACCCGGATCAAACAGGGTTTATTAAAGGGAGGACACTTATAAAAAAACATCAGGAAACTGGAAATAGCGATAAATTACTGTGAAACAAGAGATAAGGCAGGTATAATCCCAATAGAAGATGCAGCAGTTATATCTATAGACACACAAAAGGCTTTTGATTCTCTATTATGGGATCATATGTTTACAGCTATTAGGAATTTCGGCATCCAAGGTAATTTTTGTCAGATTATTTCATTATTATATTCATGTCCGTTAGCTGCTCTGGTTATCAATTCCTCAATATCAGATAAATTTACTTTACAACGGGGGACAAGACAGGGCTGCCCCCTGTCCCCCCTCCTCTTCAATCTGGCCTTAGAGCCGCTAGCTGTATTTTTTAGGCAAAATCTGGAAGGTATTGATATTGGAAGATATAAAATTCAACAAGCAATATATGCTGATGACCTTCTCATTTTTACTCAAAATCTTCAGAATAATCTGCCTATAATCACTAATGCTCTAGAATCTTTTCAAGCCTTCACAGGCTTCACAATAAACAAAGACAAATCTGAGATATTGTGGCTAATTAAACATAAGAACTCACCTACAACACCATTTAAGGAAGCAAAATAATACATTGTATATTTAGGGCTAAAATTCTCATCTGACTCAAGCAGATGCTATAATCTAAACTTCTCCCCAGCGATCTTGTCTTTAATCTTATTGAAGGGGCCCTGGCTGCCCCTTTTTCGTTAAAAGCCCTTGTACACATGCCCCCGAATTTAATTCCAAGAGCAATTAAAAGCTTTTTAGTTATAGACCAACCCATTCGGGCCTGGCACAAATTTTGCACTAAAATTGGGGTCAGTTATAGAGTTTCTTCCTTTTTGACGATTAGAGGTAACCCCGAATTTGAAGAAGGTTATGAATCTGCAAGGTTTGGGGCATGGTCCAGCCTAGGGATTAAATATCTTGCTCAATTTATTAATAAGGAAGATAAAACAATTAAAACTTTTGATGAATGTAAATTAGAATTTGGTATTACAAATCATATCTTTTTCTCTTATTTACAACTTCGGCACTATGCCGAACAGTGTTTGAAAATAAAGGCTATAGAGTGGGATGACATCTTACTTAGACAGATATATGTTCTATTTCATGCAGGGAAATTCGCTATTTCATCCACGTATAATTCCCTAATAATGGCACAAGAACAAAGTAATATTAGATACTTGGAACTAAAATGGAGTCAGCTCTGTAAAAGTCAGTCGGAAATAGAACTAATGAGGAGTTCAGGGGTTAGGGCGGCTAAGGCTATGCAAGGAGAATATTACAGAGTGCAACAAGTAAAGATACTTTTTCAAAGCTATACTACACCTCAATCTATCTCACGTTGGGTCAAAACGGGTACTAAACCAGTATGTAATAAGTGTAAATTTGCTGCGGCGGATATGCTTCATCTTTTTTGGATATGCCCAATAATTCAAAGATTCTGGGGCAAAATTTAATTCTGGGCCACCAAGACTTTGAATCAATATACCCATCTGAATAGTTAGAATGTCTTTTTTCTAACAACACAGGATGAAGTAGGTAGTAATTGTTTATTGCTTAATACGGCTGTTTTGATTGCTAGGAAATTAATATTAAAGAATTGGCAATCCAATAAAGAACCTAAATTTTCAGAGTTTAAGAATGGGATGGTGTACCAAATGTTTTTGGAACAGGTCACAACTCAGGCGGAAATGAAGAATAATATTAAGCTTTTTTTTACAAAATGGGGGACATTCATTAAGGCACTAGACTCTACGACCCAGAAACTAGCCATTTTACCTTTTAAAAACTAAATTTGGAAGCCAAATAATGGAAGCCAATTTAAGAGGGGATTGGCACCACACTTGAGAAGATTGGAAGGGGGGAGCAGAGGGGAGGCACTGTTTTTTTTGTGTGTGTGTTTTATTTTATGTACATTAAAAAATCCCAACACTGAATACATAATTTCTATAAGTGATAGACATTTAACTTGAAACAGAAATAGTTATATAGGGTATTAACATGAAAAAAAAAAAAGAATGGAGGGTGCTCTCTCCTGCTTTATAGGAGCCACTACACAAGGAAGAAGCGGTAACGGAGGAAATATGTATACTAGACCGAACCCCCAAGGCATCGCCAATGCGTCTATTAGCTCCGCTTGGGGGTCCCTCAACCTCAATCCATATCAGGGAAGCTTGCAATTCAACCTTGACACCATGAGATTGATTTCCGCTGTCCCACATCTGAGACAGATCTCCGCAAACACTTTGGGGTGAAGAGACCATTCCCCCGGATGAAAAGTCTGCCTGCTGAGAAAATCCGCTTCCCAGTTGTCTACACCTGGGATATGGATCGTAGAGAGCGAACAGTTGTGGGTCTCTGCCCACTCCAGGATCCAAGACACCTCCCTCATTGCCAGGGAGCTCCTCGTGCCCCCCTGGTGGTTGATGTAAGCCACCGAGGTAATATTGTCCATCTGGAACCAAATAAAGCTAAAGTCCCCCAGACGAGGCCACGCCTTCCGAGCATTCTAGATTGCTCGAAGCTCCAGAATATTTATTGAAAGAAGAGCCTCTAAGAGAGACCACTTCCCCTGTGCTATAATGGCACCTCAAACAGCTTCCCATCCCACCAGACTCGCGTCAGTGGTAACAATCTCACAGGACGGTCTCAGAAAGGATGTCCCCATGGACAGGTGATCCGGGCGGATCCACCAGGAGAGGGAAATCCGAGTATGCGCATCCACTGTCTCAACATGCACAATTGAAGAGGTCTGAGATTAAACCTGGCGAATAGAATGATGTCCATACTGGAGACCATGAGCCCGATCATTTCCATACATTGAGCTACAGATGGTCTCACTGTAGACTGAAGGGCAAGACAGGTAGATGCCATGTTTGTGCGCCGCTTGTCTGTGAGAAAGATCTTCATGGACATGGAGTCTATGATCATGCCCAAGAACTCCACCCTGGTACTGGGAACCAGAGAACTCATCTCGAGATTGCTCTTCCAACCGTGAGATTGAAGTAACTGCAGCAGGACCCTGGTGTGGGCCTCTGCCAGATCGGATGACTGCGCCTGAACCAGAATGTCGTCCAGGTAGGGCGCCACCGCGATGCCCTGGGATCTGGCTACTGCTAGAAGGGCCCCCAGGAACTTTGTGAATACTCTCAGGGCCGTCATCAGACCGAATGGATCTGATCGTTTCCATTTTGAACGATGGAGCAGACAGGAACTTGTTTAAACATTTGAGGTTGAGAATCGGGCGGGAACATGCCCTCCTTCTTTGGGACCACAAACAAATTGGAGTAATACCCCTTTCTGCCTGGGGTACTGGTACAATAACCCCTAGAGCAGAGAGATCCCGCACACAACCTAGAAAATCCTCTCTTTTTTTCCGGCCTTGAAGACAAGTTTGACAGAAGGAATCTGCCCCTGGGCGGAGAGGACTTGAACCCTATCCTGTAACCCTGGGCGACTACCTCCAGAACACAGGTGTCCTGAACATCCTGCAAACAGGCGTCTAAGAACAGAGACAATCTGCCCCCCACTTGGTCCGCAGACCAGTCGGGGGCCGCCCCTTCATGCGGACTTAGTCTCGGCGGGCTTCTTGTGCTGTTTAGACTTGTTCCAAGCTTAAGCAGGCATCCAGGGACCCTTACTTTGGTCCGCTTCGCTGTGGGCTGTTGGCGTTGCGCCTTATCCCCACGAAAGGGACGAAAATTAGCACCCTTAGGTTTCGCCTTCTTATCCTGGAGAAGGAAGGCACCCTTGCCTCCTGTAACCATGGATATGATAGAGTCTAGACCTGGACCGAACAGGATCTTGCCCTTAAAAGGCAAAGACAGCAGCCTCGTTTTAGAGGTCATGTCCGCCGACCAAGATTTTAGCCACAGAGCCCTGAGTGCTAGAACCGAAAAACCTGATACCTTAGCATTCAGGCGGATAATTTGCATATTACCGTCACAAATTAAGGAATTGGCCACCTTTAGGGCCTTAATCTTTTCTTGCACCTCCTCGAAAGAAGGTTCACCCTCAATCATATCAAATAAGGCATCACACCAATATGACGCAGCTTCAGCAACCGCGCCGACAGCCGCTGCCAGTTGAAAAACTACCTCTGTGTGTTGAAACATCTTTCATAACATGTTTTCCAACTTTTTATCCATAGGCTCCTTGAAAGAAGAACTATCCTCTAAAGGAATCGTTTGTACGGTTAGCGAGCGTGGAGATGGCCCCATCCACCTTGGGAATGGTCCCCCACAACTCTAGCTGGGCCTCCGGGACGGGGAAAAGCTTTTTAAATGGAGAAGAGGGGAAAAAGGAAGAACCTAACCGCTCCCACTTGTTCTTTATAATGTTCGACATCTTGACAGGAACCGGGAAAGTCTGGGAAACCACCCTGTCCTCGTAAACCTTATCCAACTTAGGAATGGAGGGTTCTTCTGGAAGCTTGGGTTCCGGAACCTCTAAAGTAGCCAGCACTTGCTTTAATAAATAATGCAGGTTCTCCATCTTAAACCTAAAGCCGTGCTCCTCCACTGCCGGAGGTTTAGATGACACAGTCTCCGACCCAGAAAGGGTCCCTTCCGATGCGTCACACTGGGCTTCGTCATCTTACCACCCTTCTGGAGCGTCAGACAGAGACAAATCCTGGGTCGGGCAGCTATGAAAAGTTCTACGCTTGCGCTTAGCAGAACGCGGCAAAGCATGGATCACCTTAGCTAGTGCCGTTTTTTAGCTGATCTGCAAACTCAGGCGGCTAAGCAATCTCCCCCGAAGAGGTAACAGTCGGACCCTGGGGTGCTGCATGTGGGATAGGGGACGCCATTGGGGAACGCACCTCACGGGAGAGAGATCCCTCAGAGGTGGGCGGCTCAGCAGTGCTAGACATTCTCTTATGTTTGGAAGTCGTAGCCTTCTCAAGGCATGTGGAACACAGTTGCGCAGGCTGGTCTATCAAAACCTCACAATAAACACAGGTATTGGACTTAGTTAAGGAGGGAGTACCCTCTAACAAGTCAAAATCCTCCATAGCTTTTAGAAAAAAATAAGACAGTCACCTTTATAGCCGCCAATGGACCGGGGCACTCACCACCTCCTATGACCCAGACTGTAGAAACCGCTCTGTCTCCTCCGTCGCAGATCAGACCGGAAGTCAAGAGGCCCCACCCGGTCACAAGGATGTCTACGCAGGATCGCCCCTGCCTAGGAGAAAATGCACCAAAAAAGCCAGCGCAAAACTCCCGCAAGAGAACCTGTCAAAATTCCACAAAAATGCCAGAGCCACGCCTTTGCACATAACACAGCAATCACATAATGAACTCATCATGTAAATACCCCCCCCCTGTTCAATAATCCCCTTATAGGAATATTAACCCTTGATTCACACTGTGGCCCTGTCTTCTGTGTAATCATTATATAAAAATTAAACGATCTTACCAGAATCTACGCCATGGAACAGGAACATGGTCCTTCAAGTGTGACAGGTGATAGCTGCGCTCCTGACATGGACTTGAGAGAAGAACGCAATCTGCAAAACTCGTGAACGCTGATTGCTTTAGGAGCTGTTAATATGAGTCGGGATGGTGTTGCACAGGGAAGCTCCCTCTGCATCTCCAGACTCTAACATTCACCCAGGCCCTCAACTGAGAAGCTTGAAGGGCTACTTAAAATCCTGTCCTATAGCGAAGGGTAGAACCCCTCATAAGAGACCTCCGATTTTCCGGGACCTCTCTGCCACCTCTTGTGACGAAAGGCAAAGAATGACTGGGGGATGAGGGGAGTGGGGGAGGTATTTAAGCCTTTGGCTGGTGTGTCTTTGCCTCCTACTGGTGGCTAGGTTCTTAATTCCCACAAGTAATAAATGAAGCTGTGGACTCTTCTCCCCTTTAGATGGAAATCTCACCTTGGTGAAATTGGCAAAACCCTACTTATGCATCTCAGGCACCTCAAAACCATCTGAGCGCCTCTTCTCTGCTACAGGCAAAATACATTGCAAAAAGAGAGCCAGCCTCAGCCAGTAGCATGTGGTCATGTTGACATTTTTACATTTTATAAACAGTGATAGTCTACTTCTTGTCAAACACTTTGTTTTTGGGTTCTGCTGCTTAAAAATTGGACAAAGAGGTGTGTTAATGTAAAATTTTAGTCTGAAGTTTATATTTTTAACACTCAGTATGGGGATTTTATTTTAAATACAGGGAAAAAATTATAGATTTTGTTTTAAAGCCGATTAGTCAAATAATCGAACTAATATTCTTTCCATTAATCGATTATGAAAATAATCATTAGTTAAAGCCCTAACAATGACTAACAGCAGCTCCCATAAAAAGTAATAGACATCACTATTATTGGGAGCTGCTGATTAAAAAAACATTTAATTTTTAAACGTGGCTTGAGGATGATGGCACCCGCTACTGACCAGTTATTATTATTATTATTGTTGTTATTATTATTTTTATTATTATTATTGATATGGTTAGTATTGTTGTTATTATTATTATTATTTTTATTATTATTATTATTGGTATTATTATTTTTATTATTATTATTGATATGGTTAGTATTGTTGTTATTATTATTATTTTTACTATTATTATTATTGCTATTATTATTTTTATTATTATTATTGATATGGTTAGTATTGTTATTATTATTATTATTATTATTTTTATTATTATTATTGCTATTATTATTTTTATTATTGCTATTATTATTATTATTGCTATTGTTAGTATTGTTGTTATTATTATTATTATTATTGCTATTTTTATTATTATTATTGCTATTATTATTGCTATTGTTAGTATTGTTATTATTATTATTATTATTATTATTATTGTTATTTTTATAACTATTATTATTGCTGTTATTATTATTATTATTATTGCTATTATTGTTATAGTTATTATTGCTATTCATATTATTGTTATTATTATTATTATTATTACTATTATTATTATTATTATTATTATTATTATTAATTATCATCATATATTTGTATAGTGCTGTATAGTACCTCTGAAAGAAATAATAAAGTATTCTAAATCCCTGAGTTTACAAGGAAGTCGGA
Organism: Bombina bombina; assembly: GCF_027579735.1. Classification (NCBI taxonomy): domain Eukaryota; kingdom Metazoa; phylum Chordata; class Amphibia; order Anura; family Bombinatoridae; genus Bombina; species Bombina bombina. The sequence continues at coordinate 1,138,772,214 of NC_069503.1, read as the reverse complement.
GAAGAACATTTTCAGGCAAAATAAACACATAAATAAATGTTTCTTCATTTAAAGAAAAGAAAGAAAATTAAACAAAATAAAAACTACTATGTATCATAGCAAATACAAGCACTGTACATGAGGTCATGTGGGCATATCTACCATAGTAAGAATATCAAAATAGTACTGAGGACTGCTATTCAGTATAAGTACTGTGTATCATAGCAAATACAGGCACTGTACATAAGGCCATGTAGGCATATCTACCATAGTAAGAATATCAAAATAGTACTGAGGAAGGCTATTCAGTATAAGTACTGTGTATCATAGCAAATACAAGCATTGCACATGACATCATGTGGGCATATCTACCATAGTAAGAATATTAATATAGTACTGAGGACGGCTATTTAGTATAAATACTGTGTATCATAGCAAATACAAGCATTGCACATGACATCATGTGGGCATATCTACCATAGTAAGAATTATAATATAGTACCGAGGACGGCTATTCAGTACAAGTACTGTGTATTATAGCAAATACATGCACTGTACATGAGGTCATGTGGGCATATCTACCATAGTAAGAATATTAATATGGTACTGAGGACGGCTATTCAGTACAAGTACTGAGTATAATAGCAAATACAAGCACTGTACATGACGTCATGTGGGCATATCTACCATAGTAAGAATATTAATATAGTACTGAGGACGGCTATTCAGTACAAGTACTGTGTATCATAGCAAAAACAAGCACTGTACATGACGTCATGTGGGCATATCTACCATAGTAAGAATATTAATATAGTACTGAGGACGGCTATTCAGTACAAGTACTGTGTATCATAGCAAATACAAGCACTGTACATGAGGTCATGTGGACATATCTACCATAGTAAGAATATTAATATAGTACTGAGGACGGCTATTCAGTATAAGTACTGAGTATAATAGCAAATACAAGCACTGTACATGAGGTCATGTGGGCATATCTACCATAGTAAGAATATTAATATAGTACTGAGGACGGCTATTCAGTATAAGTACTGAGTATCATAGCAAATACAAGCACTGTACATGACGTCATGTGAGCATATCTACCATAGTAAGAATACTAATATAGTACTGAGGACGGCTATTCAGTATAAGAACTGTGTATCATAGCAAATACAAGTACTGTACATGACGTCATGTGGACATATCTACATTAGTAAGAATATTACTATAGTACTGAGGACGGCTATTCAGTATAAGTACTGAGTATCATAGCAAAGACAAGCACTGTACATGACGTCATGTGGGCACATCTACCATAGTAAGAATATTAATATGGTACTGAGGACAGCTATTCAGTACAAGTACTGTGTATCATAGCAAATACAAGCACTGTACATAAGGTCATGTAGGCACATCTACCATAGTAAGAATATCAAAATAGTACTGAGGATGGTTATTCAGTACAAGTACTGAGTATAATAGCAAATACAAGCACTGTACATGAGGTCATGTGGGCATATCTACCATAGTAACAATATTAATATAGTACTGAGGACGGCTATTCAGTACAAGTACTGAGTATCATAGCAAATACAAGCACTGTACATGAGGTCATGTGGGCATATCTACCATAGTAAGAATATTAATATAGCACTGAGGATGGTTATTCAGTATAAGAACTGTGTATCATAGCAAATACAAGTACTGTACATGAGGTCATGTGGGCATATCTACCATAGTAAGAATATTAATATAGTACTGAGGACGGCTATTCAGTACAAGTACTGTGTATCATAGCAAATACAAGTACTGTACATGAGGTCATGTGGGCATATCTACCATAGTAAGAATACTAATATAGTACTGAGGACGGCTATTCAGTACAAGTACTGTGTATCATAGCAAATACAAGTACTGTACATGAGGTCATGTGGGCATATCTACCATAGTAAGAATATTAATATAGTACTGAGGATGGCTATTCAGTACAAGTACTGAGTATCATAGCAAATACAAGCACTGTACATGAGGTCATGTGGGCATATCTACCATAGTAAGAATATTAATATAGTACTGAGGACGGTTATTCAGTACAAGTACTGAGTATAATAGCAAATACAGGCACTGTACATGAGGTCATGTGGGTATATCTACCATAATAAGAATATTAATATAGTACTGAGGACGGCTATTCAGTATAAGTACTGAGTATAATAGCAAATACAAGCACTGTACATGACGTCATGTAGGCATATCTACCATAGTAAGAATATTAATATAGTACCGAGGACGGCTATTCAGTACAAGTACTGAGTATAATAGCAAATACAAGCACTGTACATGACGTCATGTGGGAATATCTACCATAGTAAGAATACTAATATAGTACTGAGGACGGCTATTCAGTATAAGTACTGAGTATAATAGCAAATACAAGCACTGTACATGAGGTCATGTGGGCATATCTACCATAGTAAGAATACTAATATAGTACTGAGGACGGCTATTCAGTATAAGTACTGTGTATCATAGCAAATACAAGTACTGTACATGAGGTCATGTGGGCATATCTACCATAGTAAGAACATTAATATAGTACCGAGGACGGCTATTCAGTACAAGTACTGAGTATAATAGCAAATACAAGCACTGTACATGACGTCATGTGGGCATATCTACCATAGTAAGAATACTAATATAGTACTGAGGACGGCTATTCAGTACAAGTACTGTGTATCATAGCAAATACAAGCACTGTACATGAGGTCATGTGGGCATATCTACCATAGTAAGAATATTAATATAGTACTGAGGACGGCTATTCAGTACAAGTACTGTGTATCATAGCAAATACAAGCACTGTACATGAGGTCATGTGGGCATATCTACCATAGAAAGAATATTAGTATAGTACTGAGGACGGCTATTCAGTACAAGTACTGTGTATTATAGCAAATACATGCACTGTACATGAGGTCATGTGGGCATATCTACCATAGTAAGAATACTAATATATTACTGAGGACAGCTATTCAGTACAAGTACTAAGTATTATAGCAAATACAAGCACTGTACATGACATCATGTGGACATATCTACATTAGTAAGAATATTAATATAGTACTGAGGACGGCTATTCAGTACAAGTACTGTGTATTATAGCAAATACATGCACTGTACATGAGGTCATGTGGGCATATCTACCATAGTAGGAGTTTGGGTGGTAGTAAGTGCGCTAAAAGAAAGCTAAAGGTATCCAATTGTATCCAGTATTAAATAAAAGAGTTATAAAATATATATATAACAATGTGCAAAGTGTAATGAGTGTATTAGGATTCCACAGTTAAAAAGGAAAGATAGGGTGTGTGGGGGGAAATGAGAGGATCTATACAAAAATAACAGTGTCCGTGAAAAAATAGTGGTTATAAATATCTTACTTAAGGAGGATGATAGTTAAGCGTTCTATCAATAGTGTGCTAATGATAAAAAATAAAGTCAAAGTATGTGACAATTAGCAGTGTGACCATTGGTGTAATATTAAAAGTATCAAGCAAATTGTTAGTGTATGTTAAAAAGAAACAATACGTTAAATTGTAGTGAAAAAACTAAATATATCTAAAAAATTTTCTTGCAGCCTAAATCATATATCAAAAATATTTAATTATACACAATCACAATCAAATTGGGACTTGAAACAAAGGGACGTCTCCCCAGATAAAAAATAATAAATAATAATAAAAACAGAATTTAAGCAAGTAGAAATTCCATACTCAATACTAAGTAAGCAGACTTGGCTGAGGAAATGTGTTAAAAATCCACTGTGTTGTGCAGAGAGAGACAGTCTCTTATAGCATCAGAACCTTTCGTTGTTGCTTTATAGATAGGTTTTACTGACCAAGTTCAGGATTTGGGAAATGTGTAGACTCCTTATAGCACAATACAGTCATTCAACTTTATTGAACTTAATGCTTTAAGATTCTTTCTACTTACTTCACCACTCGTGTGGCAACGATATCATCTGTACAGCTCCAAGTTTCCAAACTAAGTCAGTGCGCCGCGTGTATCTCGGCGTCTGACGTCGTCGGCAAACTTCAACTGCTGTTACCGTGATAATCGGCTTTCTGGATATTAGAATCACAGGTTGTTTTGGAGATAATTACTCTTTGTGTTTCCAACGGAGGTAATTCCCTGCACTTAGTGCTGATTGCACGCAGGAAAAAAGGAGGATGTTGAAAAATGTAGATAACCCGGGTTAATAAGTAAAGTTGAGAAAATCCTTAAGTATAGAATGTCCTCATTCCAGTTGTAATGTCAGATAACACAGCCACTCAGATCAACGCGTTTCGCTCACCAGGGAGCTTTTTCAAGATAGATGTGACTGGTCAGGTGTACCCTTATAAGTGTATTTAAGGTGGAATCACAGGAATACTATGTATCTGTGTATGTCCCAACTGATTAAGGTGGAATAGTCTCTTCATGTTCATTCTCAGCTTAAAGAGGAATATCTTTTTAGCTTAATATCTTGTTTACTAAAAAAGGCTACTATATAGGTACTACTGCAATATTCATAATATTCTAAAATGAATGATATTCATAAAGAAATTAATATTCATAAAATATATCTAACATCATCTAAAAAATAATAATTAATATTCATAAAATTTGTCTAACATATATCTAAAACCTCTTTTAGAGTATTTTAATAAAAATGGCCATAAAACTTAAATCTTGTAATATAAGGATTTTTATAAGACAGAAGAGATATATATGTACATCCTACAATACTAGAAATTCCAAAAGGAATTTTATCGAGTTGATTATGACCATAAAACTTAAACAGTATAAAAATTACAGTATAGAATCACCATTAGTCAAACAGAAAGGGTGAGAGATCTAGTTCCGAGTTTAAACCTCTTGGGTACAGAGTATCGTATTTATAAATTAGCTCTGCTTCTTTTATCAGTAATTTCTTCTCTATACTGCCACCTCTCCAATGATTATGTACTTTTTGTACACCCCAATATTTTAGATCTTTAGTTTTACCTTTATGGACTGATTTAAAGTGTTTGTATAGATGAGTATCATCTCTACCATTCTTTATATTGCCAATATGCTCTCTTATTCGGTCCCTGACCATTCTTTTGGTTTCCCCAAAATAAAAAAGGTTACAAGTGCACTTAAGAACATAGATTATATTTTTATTGGTACATCTTATGGTGTCTTTAATTGTGAAGGGTTTCTCTATATTATTAATTCTAATTTTTTTTAATTTGTTACTGTGGCCACATGCCTTACATGAATAGCATGGAAAAAAACCCATAATACTTTTCCCAGTTATATCTTTTTGTTTTAGTATATTTTTCTTTTTTGTTTTCAGTTCACTAGGTGCCAAAAATGTTTTAAGGTTCGCTGCCTTTTTAAAAATAAATTTGGGGTTGTCAATAATTTTATCCCAAAACAGATCATCTTCTCTTATCAGGTGCCAATGTTTTCTTATTATCCGTTTGATGACATTCAGGTCAGCACTATAATCTGTTATAAAAGGGACCATGATCTTATCACTGGTCTCTTTTTGTTTCTCTTTGTAGGTCAGAAGGGACTCTCTGTCTGTGTTCTTAGCTCTCTCTATGGCTTTATCTGTAATATCATCTTTATAACCTCTCACCTTAAATCTTTCTAGTAGGATTTCAGATTGCTGTTCAAAGTCTGTCATCCTAGAGCAGTTCTTTCTAATACTTAAAAATTGTCCTACCGGGATGTTTTTCTTCCATACATCTAGATGGCAACTTTTTGCATGTATATAATTACTGCAGTCGACCTTCTTGAAATGGGTCTTAGTTTCAATTTTGTTTTCTGCTTTCATTATTTCTAGGTCTAAAAACACCACTGAATCTGTACTGTAATTATATGTAAAGTTTAGTCCCCAAGTATTATTATTCATTTCATCAAACATATTCTTAAGTTCAATTTCAGTACCCTTCCAGACCATTAGAAGGTCATCTATGTACCTTTTATAGAGCACAAGGTTTGCACCATAGCTGCCAGTATTAAGGAATTGAGTTTCCCAAGCACCCATAAAAAGATTGGCGTAGCTAGGTGCAAACCTTGTGCCCATCGCTGTACCCTCTATCTGCAGGTAAAATTTGTTATTAAAGGAAAAGTAGTTATTGTCAAGTATGTATTTAATGCTTTTTAAAATGAAAGCTCTATGTTGATCTGACATGTTTAGATCAGATTTTAAAAACATTTCAACCGCTTTAATTCCCTTGGAGTGATCAATTACCGTGTATAATGATGTTACATCACACGTTGCTAAGATCATCCCTTCCTCCCAATGTATGGATTTAAGTGCATTTAAGACTTGTGTGGAGTCTTTAAGGTATGAGTTAAGATTTCTGACATGTTTTTGGAGAAAATTGTCCACATATCTAGATAAATTCGCTGATAAAGATTCTATCCCAGAAATGATTGGTCTACCTGGAGGGCTGACCAAACATTTGTGGATTTTCGGCAGGAAATAAAAAATGGGGATACGAGGAAATTTAGGTATCAAAAATTCAAGTTCTTTATCATTCAAAATGCCAGATTTGCTGCCTTCCTTAAGTAATTTATCTAGTGTCCTATTGAATTTTTTTGTATGATCAAAATCTAATTTTTTATAAGTCTTGGTGTCATTTAGAAGTCTATTTGCCTCTTTGATGTAATTAGTAGTGTCCATCAGGACAATTCCTCCGCCCTTATCGGCAGGTTTGATGGTCACCCCACTGTTTTTTTTGGAGGTTCTCGATAATTTCTTTATCTTTAATGCTTAGATTATAATTTTTAAGTTTCTTGGGATTGTATTTCTGTATATCCTTACATACTAGCTTTTCAAAAGTATCAAGGTAGTTACCCTTAGCATGTGTGGGATTAAATTTAGATTTTATTTTGAAATCTGTATGTTGAATACTATCTGAAATGTCGTTACTTATTTGCCTTTCAATAGGGTTTTTGAGAAAAAATCTTTTAATAGTGAGATTACGTACAAATTTTTTAATATGAATATGGGTATTAAACTTGTCTAGTCTCTTTGTTGGTGCAAATGAAAGACCTAAACTAAGGACCCTTTCCTCATCTTCCTTTAATTTTATACTACTAAGATTAAAGATGCCCTGATGTTTGCTCATTATCTCCATCTTTTTGCCTCGTTTAGAAACTCCTCTTCCTCTCTTTCCTCTAAGTTTCTTTTTCTCCTTAGACTGGACTCGTTTTCCTGTCTTGATATATCTCTTGAGTGGCCCTCTTTGAGAGGGCTTCTCTCTAAAAAAACTTGTTCATCATTTTTATGTATTTCCTCATTAGGCCTTTGATCTCTAAAGGTATCAAACCGATTTTGTGTAGGAATTCTCCATTGGTCATCTTGTCTGTTTACCCATCTATTTGTTCCTCTGGGATATTCCCAGTAATTTTGTCTATTCTGAAATTGTCTATCTGAGTTTCGTCTAAAGGAGTTATGCTGGAATTCTGAATAAAAATGATCCCTATTTTGGTATCTAGGAACTCTCGGTCTATCATAATAGGTATTAGAATTAGTATTATCATTTCTCTCATAATGGTAATTATCATTATATGTGTTACGATTCCTATTTTCATTGCGTTGTGTTTGGGAATAACCTAGTGATCTATTTACATGATTATTTTCCCTTCTATTAAGCTAAAAAGATATTCCTCTTTAAGCTGAGAATGAACATGAAGAGACTATTCCACCTTAATCAGTTGGGACATACACAGATACATAGTATTCCTGTGATTCCACCTTAAATACACCAATCAAAAAACTACCAATTAGGGTTTTCTGACACCTTTATAAGGGTACACCTGACCAGTCACATCTATCTTGAAAAAGCTCCCTGGCGAGCGAAACGCGTTGATCTGAGTGGCTGTGTTATCTGACATTACAACTTGAATGAGGACATTCTATACTTAAGGATTTTCTCAACTTTACTTATTAACCCGGGTTATCTACATTTTTCAACATCCTCCTTTTTTCCTGCGTGCAATCAGCACTAAGTGCAGGGAATTACCTCCGTTGGAAACACAAAGAGTAATTATCTCCAAAAGAACCTGTGATTCTAATATCCAGAAAGCCGATTATCACGGTAACAGCAGTTGAAGTTTGCCGATGACGTCAGACGCCGAGATACACACGGCGCACTGACTTAGTTTGGAAACTTGGAGCTGTACAGATGATATCGTTGCCACATGAGTGGTGAAGTAAGTAGAAAGAATCTTAAAGCATTAAGTTCAATAAAGTTGAATGACTGTATTGTACTATAAGGAGTCTACACATTTCCCAAATCCTGAACTTGGTCAGTAAAACCTATCTATAAAGCAACAACGAAAGGTTCTGATGCTATAAGAGACTGTCTCTCTCTGCACAACACAGTGGATTTTTAACACATTTCCTCAGCCAAGTCTGCTTACTTAGTATTGAGTATGGAATTTCTACTTGCTTAAATTCTGTTTTTATTATTATTTATTATTTTTTATCTGGGGAGACGTCCCTTTGTTTCAAGTCCCAATTTGATTGTGATTGTGTATAATTAAATATTTTTGATATATGATTTAGGCTGCAAGAAAATTTTTTAGATATATTTAGTTTTTTCACTACAATTTAACGTATTGTTTCTTTTTAACATACACTAACAATTTGCTTGATACTTTTAATATTACACCAATATATGGTCACACTGCTAATTGTCACATACTTTGACTTTATTTTTTATCATTAGCACACTATTGATAGAACGCGTAACTATCATCCTCCTTAAGTAAGATATTTATAACCACTATTTTTTCACAGACACTGTTATTTTTGTATAGATCCTCTCATTTCCCCCCACACACCCTATCTTTCCTTTTTAACTGTGGAATCCTAATACACGCATTACACTTTGCACATTGTTATATATATATTTTATAACTCTTTTATTTAATACTGGATACAATTGGATACCTTTAGCTTTCTTTTAGCGCACTTACTACCACCCAAACTCCTACCACATTTTTGAAAAGATAGAAGGATCTTTTCTCCCTTGTAAGTTGTGTGGTATCCCGTTTATTAACCAGCGCTCTGCTTTAACACTTTTTTAATATCTACCATAGTAAGCATACTAATATAGTACTGAGGACGGCTATTCAGTACAAGTACTGTGTATTATAGCAAATACATGCACTGTACATGAGGTCATGTGGGCATATCTACCATAGTAAGAATATTAATATAGTACTGAGGACAGCTATTCAGTATAAGTACTGCATATCAGCAAATACAAGCACTGTACATGACGTCATGTGGGCATATCTACCATAGTAAGAATACTAATATAGTACTGAGGACGGCTATTCAGTATAAGTACTGTGTATCATAGCAAATACAAGCACTGTACATGAGGTCATGTGGGCATATCTACCATAGTAAGAATATTAATATGGTACTGAGGACGGCTATTCAGTATAAGTACTGAGTATAATAGCAAATACAGGCACTGTACATGAGGTCATGTGGGTATATCCACCATAATAAGAATATTAATATAGAACTGAGGACGGCTATTCAGTATAAGTACTGCGTATCAGCAAATACAAGCACTGTACATGACGTCATGTGGGCATAACTACCATAGTAAGAATATTAATATAGTACTGAGGACGGCTATTCAGTACAAGTACTGTGTATCATAGCAAATACAAGCACTGTACATGAGGTCATGTGGGCATATCTACCATAGTAAGCATACTAATATAGTACTGAGAACGGCTATTCAGTACAAGTATTGAGTATAATAGCAAATACAAGCACTGTACATGAGGTCATGTGGGCATATCTACCATAGTAAGAATACTAATATAGTACTGAGGACGGCTATTCAGTATAAGTACTGTGTATTATAGCAAATACAAGCACTGTACATGACGTCATGTGGACATATCTACCATAGTAAGAATACTAATATATTACTGAGGACGGCTATTCAGTACAAGTACTGAGTATCAGCAAATACAAGCACTGTACATGACGTCATGTGGACATATCTACCATAGTAAGAATACTAATATATTACTGAGGACAGCTATTCAGTACAAGTACTAAGTATCATAGCAAATACAAGCACTGTACATGAGGTCATGTGGGCATATCTACCATAGTAAGCATACTAATATAGTACTGAGGACGGCTATTCAGTACAAGTACTGTGTATTATAGCAAATACATGCACTGTACATGAGGTCATGTGGGCATATCTACCATAGTAAGAATATTAATATAGTACTGAGGACGGCTATTCAGTACAAGTACTGAGTATAATAGCAAATACAAGCACTGTACATGACGTCATGTAGGCATATCTACCATAGTAAGAATACTAATATATTACTGAGGACAGCTATTCAGTACAAGTACTAAGTATCATAGCAAATACAAGCACTGTACATGAGGTCATGTGGGCATATCTACCATAGTAAGAATATTAATATAGTACCGAGGACGGCTATTCAGTACAAGTACTGTGTATTATAGCAAATACATGCACTGTACATGACGTCATGTGGACATATCTACCATAGTAAGAATACTAATATAGTACTGAGGACGGCTATTCAGTACAAGTACTGTGTATTATAGCAAATACATGCACTGTACATGAGGTCATGTGGGCATATCTACCATAGTAAGAATACTAATATATTACTGAGGACAGCTATTCAGTACAAGTACTAAGTATAATAGCAAATACAAGCACTGTACATGACGTCATGTAGGCATATCTACCATAGTAAGAATATTAATATAGTACTGAGGACGGCTATTCAGTATAAGTACTGTGTATCAGCAAATACAAGCACTGTATATGAGGTCATGTGGGCATATCTACCATAGTAAGAATATTATTATAGTACTGAGGACGGCTATTCAGTATAAGTACTGTGTATCAGCAAATACAAGCACTGTACATGAGGTCATGTGGGCATATCTACCATAGTAAGAATAATAATATAGTACTGAGGATGGCTATTCAGTACAAGTACTGTGTATTATAGCAAATACAAGCACTGTACATAAGGTCATGTGGGCATATCTACCATAGTAAGAATATTAATATAGTACTGAGGACGGCTATTCAGTACAAGTACTGTGTATCAGCAAATACAAGCACTGCACATGACGTCATGTGGGCATATCTACCATAGTAAGCATACTAATATAGTACTGAGGACGGCTATTCAGTATAAGTACTGTGTATTATAGCAAATACATGCACTGTACATGAGGTCATGTGGGCATATCTACCATAGTAAGCATACTAATATAGTACTGAGGACGGCTATTCAGTACAAGTACTAAGTATCATAGCAAATACAAGCACTGTACGTGAGGTCATGTGGGCATATCTACCATAGTAAGAATACTAATATAGTACTGAGGACGGCTATTCAGTACAAGTACTGTGTATTATAGCAAATACAAGCACTGTACATGAGGTCATGTGGGTATATCTACCATAGTAAGAATACTAATATAGTACTGAGGACGGCTATTCAGTACAAGTACTAAGTATCATAGCAAATACAAGCACTGTACATGAGGTCATGTGGGCATATCTACCATAGTAAGAATACTAATATAGTACTGAGGATGGTTATTCAGTACAAGTACTGAGTATAATAGCAAATACAGGCACTGTACATGACGTCATGTGGGCATATCTACCATAGTAAGAATATTAATATAGTACTGAGGACGGCTATTCAGTACAAGTACTGTGTATTATAGCAAATACAAGCACTGTACATGAGGTCATGTGGGCATATCTACCATAGTAAGAATACTAATATAGTACTGAGGATGGTTATTCAGTATAAGTACTGTGTATTATAGCAAATACAAGCACTGTACATGAGGTCATGTGGGCATATCTACCATAGTAAGAATACTAATATAGTACTGAGGACGGCTATTCAGTACAAGTACTGTGTATTATAGCAAATACAAGCACTGTACATGAGGTCATGTGGGAATATCTACCATAGTAAGAATACTAATATAGTACTGAGGACGGCTATTCAGTACAAGTACTGATTATAATAGCAAATACAAGCACTGTACATGACGTCATGTGGGCATATCTACCATAGTAAGCATACTAATATAGTACTGAGGACGGCTATTCAGTATAAGTACTGTGTATTATAGCAAATACATGCACTGTACATGACGTCATGTGGGCATATCTACCATAGTAAGAATACTAATAATGCACTGAGGACGGCTATTCAGTACAAGTACTGTGTATTATAGCAAATACAAGCACTGTACATGAGGTCATGTGGGCATATCTACCATAGTAAGCATACTAATATAGTACTGAGGACGGCTATTCAGTACAAGTACTGTGTATTATAGCAAATACAAGCACTGTACATGAGGTCATGTGGGCATATCTACCATAGTAAGAATACTAATATAGTACTGAGGACGGCTATTCAGTACAAGTACTGTGTATTATAGCAAATACAAGCACTGTACATGAGGTCATGTGGGCATATCTACCATAGTAAGAATATTAATATGGTACTGAGGACGGCTATTCAGTACAAGTACTGAGTAAGCTGCATGATATGTTTCATTTCCTGTAGTGAATGGAACATTACAGACATATTCACAGAGATTTGTGTCATTAGCTGGGTAGTGGGAAGGGGTAGGAAGAAAACAAAGCAGCATTTCATTATAATTAAACAACACGGTGGCTGAGGACTCGTCGTCAGCTCATTCATATAAATTCCTGGCACTTGGAGCTGTGAAATACAAAGAGGTTTAACAATGCAAAGCTGCAGTAAATATAAACCATATCCCTGGTACACTGCCGTCTTCCTGTTTATATACATGAGGGACACCTAATTACTCCAGTGCATACTGACCCACAGCCATTACAGCTTTCTGATGAGTCCCACACTGTTATATCATGAACCTAACAGGGACAAAGCACACAGAAAGGTTCTCCGCTCCCTCTAATAGAGAATGTGTAACAATGTTACTGGGATTATCTGTTGCCATCCAATGAGTAGGTAACATATTTTTCACATACAGATAGACAACCCTGTATCTAAACTGCCTAGGACCAGAAAAGGTTTGGATTTTGCATACTTGTATATATCTGTAAAATGAGACAGTTTGGAGAGGGGGTGAGACCAGGTACAGTACTAACACAGCTTCTAATACAACATAATGATGTCCAGCATAGGTCACATACAAACACATCATTCTAATCACATCCCTTTTATTGTATCACATTCACAGGTGGTCAATGTGTTGCTTAGTCGCTTATAAAAGGATTTGCTAAAATCCTGGCCTGATGCAGCTTGCTGGGAATAGGACTGGGAAACTTCAGAGGTTAACATGTTATTACACTTTGCATTAACTGATTCAATGCACCGCTTGTCATGATTGTGAAGGTTTTAAATTCTCAGCTATATGGTCTTGCAATATATAAGGCATCAGCAAACAAACTCTGATAACTGATCTTTGTACGATTGTATCATGAATATATATCCCAACATGAAAAATAAATGGTGTAGTGCAATTTCTGAATACAAGTGAGAAAGTGCTCACATGCAAACCAGCTTACCTTTTGTATCATTCACGGGATCCATATGCCTATAAATATATCCTTCCAGGTAGGAATGAAATTTGGGAGTAGGTGGAAAAAAGGCCAGACAAATAGCCATTAGTTCCCAGCCACGTGCCAGGCTCTCGTAACGGAAGTTCTCAGTGGTTTGTCTGCAGAGCTGGATATACAGCTCATCCCGTAAACCCTGCATACTCCATCCTTTGGTGGCAACCTCCAGGCCCACACTCAGTTGGTCAGATTTGGACCTTCGGTCACCCATGTACATCTGGATTAGTTTGAATATTTCACAAGCTTCCTTTTTCACGTTGCGGTCAGAAGTCATTATCATAGGTTTTTTGATAGACTCGCTGCTCCAGGCCAGCATGTTGGCAATGGACACTTTGCGCCGGAAAAGACCCTGTGTGTGCTTATTGAAATGCTTGGAGGCCCAGTTCTCAATATCTGTCTCGGAGGACGGCTTTCTGAGAGTGAATGTTGGGAAGACACAACTGGCACTGGGCATCATATTCCTGTTCTGACGACTGTTCTCGAACTGAGCGCAGGCACCAAGGTCTTCAGACTAAAAGACAATAGACACTCACTTATCAGCAGTCCATGTTGTACGAGCTGCACTCTAATTATAACATAGATCAGCTACTCCCTGCATATCAGATCATTTTGTTACTTCAAAACACATGCCATTCATTTCTGTAATTGCCTTTCAGAAAATCTACTTTTTTATACTTGGAAAAATGAGAAGAACTCAGACATAAAAATGTACAAATTAGTTACCCATTTACGTAAAACTTTGTCTGTAAGACAGGGTTAAACATTCTAAAAAAAAACATTTTAATCACATTGCAGAATTAAACATATAATGGTCACAGTTTCTCATTGAAGCTGTTAGTGATAGATGTCATCAGTATGTCACATGGCGAAATTCCTGCCACTGGTTTCTAGGGTAAGGACCGTAGCTACAGTTTGACACGTGCTGACAGCAGCAGATAAGACACAAGTCACTACGGAAAGGATTTTTTTGTTTTTGTTTTAGAACCACTTTACTCATAAAACAAAAACCATTTGACAAATGAAATATGTTAAGACAGAATGTGCTGAGCCTATTTATACAGCTGGTTTTTTATATGTAATGGTCAGTAGCAGCAATTACTTATAGTACCCCGTAAAACCCTTGGCTTTCAGGAATTACTGTAATGCACTGTGCTACAGCCCTATCAGGCAGACACTGGGTAAAAGAAGATAATGTGATGAAAATAAAGTGAGACATAGGGGGGTAGTTATCAACGTGTCAACTTTCCTGCCTTCGCTGGCCCAATACGCCCGCCTAAGCTCGTCTACCATCGCCGCCGCGGACCTGAAAAAATTTGCCTAAGTTATCAATAAATCTGTCAAAAAGCCGCGCACCAAGTACGGGGCGATGAGCAGCGGACTGTGAGAGTTATCACTGATTCGATCTCGCTGCTCTTCGGCTTTTTCACAGCCTGTCACTAAGCACCCACACTAAACTACACTGTTCTACCCCCTATACCGGCGCCCCCGGAGCCCCACGCAACTCAATAAAGTTACTAACCCCTAAACCGCCGCTCCTAGACCCCGCCGCAACACTTATAAATGTATTAACCCCTAAACCGCCGCTCCCGGACACCGCCGCAACCTACATTATACCTAGTAACCCCTATCCTGCCCCCCTATACCGCCGCCCTCTATAATAAAGTTATTAACCCCTATCCTGCTGATCCCGCACCTCGCCGCAACTAAATAAATAGTTTTACCCCTAAACCGCCGCTCCCGGACCCTGCCGCAACCTATATGAAATTTATTAACCCCTAATCTGCCCCCCCTATACGGTCGCCACCTATAATACATTTATTAACCCCTATCCTGCCCCCCACTACACCGCTGCCACTGTAATAAATTTATTAACCCCTAAAGCTAAGTCTAACCCTATCACTAACACCCCCCTTAAGTTAAATATAATTTAAATCTAACGAAATAAATTAACTCTTATTAAATAAATTATTCCTATTTAAAGCTAAATACTTACCTGTAAAATAAACCCTAATATAGGTACAATATAAATTATAATTATATTGTAGCTATCTAAGGATTTATTTTTATTTTATAGGTAACTTTCAATTTATTTTAACTAGGTACAATAGCTATTAAATAGTTATTAACTATTTAATAGCTACCTAGCTAAAATAAAGAGAAATTTACCTGTAAAATAAAAACTAACCTAAGTTACAATTACACCTAACACTACACTATACTTAAATAAATTAATCCTATTTAAAAATAAATACTTACCTGTAAAATAAACCCTAAGATAGCTACAATATAATTAATAATTACATTGTAGCTATTTTAGGGTTTATATTTATTTTACAGGTAACTTTGTATTTATTTTAGCTAGTTAGAATAGTTATTAAATATTTATTAACTATTTAATAACTACCTAGCTAAAAGAAATACAAAATTACCTGTAAAATAAATCCTAACCTAAGTTACAATTAAACCTAACACTACACTATCATTACATTAATTAAATAAATTAACTACAAATAACTACAATTAAATTCAATTACATAAACTAACTAAAGTACAAAAAATAAAAAAAGCTAAGTTACAAAAAATAAAAAAAACAGAATTTATGTTTACCTGATAAATTTCTTTCTCCAACGGTGTGTCCGGTCCACGGCGTCATCCTTACTTGTGGGATATTCTCTTCCCCAACAGGAAATGGCAAAGAGCCCAGCAAAGCTGGTCACATGATCCCTCCTAGGCTCCGCCTACCCCAGTCATTCGACCGACGTTAAGGAGGAATATTTGCATAGGAGAAACCATATGGTACCGTGGTGACTGTAGTTAAAGAAAATAAAATATCAGACCTGATTAAAAAAACCAGGGCGGGCCGTGGACCGGACACACCGTTGGAGAAAGAAATTTATCAGGTAAACATAAATTCTGTTTTCTCCAACATAGGTGTGTCCGGTCCACGGCGTCATCCTTACTTGTGGGAACCAATACCAAAGCTTTAGGACACGGATGAAGGGAGGGAGCAAATCAGGTCACCTAAATGGAAGGCACCACGGCTTGCAAAACCTTTCTCCCAAAAATCGCCTCAGAAGAAGCAAAAGTATCAAACTTGTAAAATTTGGTAAAAGTGTGCAGTGAAGACCAAGTCGCTGCCCTACATATCTGATCAACAGAAGCCTCGTTCTTGAAGGCCCATGTGGAAGCCACAGCCCTAGTGGAATGAGCTGTGATTCTTTCGGGAGGCTGCCGTCCGGCAGTCTCGTAAGCCAATCTGATGATGCTTTTAATCCAAAAAGAGAGAGAGGTAGAAGTTGCTTTTTGACCTCTCCTTTTACCTGAATAAACAACAAACAAGGAAGATGTTTGTCTAAAATCCTTTGTAGCATCTAAATAGAATTTTAGAGCGCGAACAACATCCAAATTGTGCAACAAACGTTCCTTCTTTGAAACTGGTTTTGGACACAGAGAAGGTACGATAATCTCCTGGTTAATGTTTTTGTTAGAAACAACCTTTGGAAGAAAACCAGGTTTAGTACGTAAAACCACCTTATCTGCATGGAACACCAGATAAGGAGGAGAACACTGCAGAGCAGATAATTCTGAGACTCTTCTAGCAGAAGAAATCGCAACTAAAAACAAAACTTTCCACGATAATAACTTAATATCAACGGAATGTAAGGGTTCAAACGGAACCCCCTGAAGAACTGAAAGAACTAAATTGAGACTCCAAGGAGGAGTCAAAGGTTTGTAAACAGGCTTGATTCTAACCAGAGCCTGAACAAAGGCTTGAACATCTGGCACAGCTGCCAGCTTTTTGTGAAGTAATACCGACAAGGCAGAAATCTGTCCCTTCAGGGAACTTGCAGATAATCCTTTTTCCAATCCTTCTTGAAGGAAGGATAGAATCCTAGGAATCTTAACCTTGTCCCAAGGGAATCCTTTAGATTCACACCAACAGATATATTTTTTCCAAATTTTGTGGTAAATCTTTCTAGTCACAGGCTTTCTGGCCTGAACAAGAGTATCGATAACAGAATCTGAGAATCCTCGCTTCGATAAAATCAAGCGTTCAATCTCCAAGCAGTCAGCTGGAGTGAAACCAGATTCGGATGTTCGAACGGACCCTGAACAAGAAGGTCTCGTCTCAAAGGTAGCTTCCAAGGTGGAGCCGATGACATATTCACCAGATCTGCATACCAAGTCCTGCGTGGCCACGCAGGAGCTATCAAGATCACCGACGCCCTCTCCTGCTTGATCCTGGCTATCAGCCTGGGGATGAGAGGAAATGGCGGGAACACATAAGCTAGTTTGAAGGTCCAAGGTGCTACTAGTGCATCCACTAGAGCCGCCTTGGGATCCCTGGATCTGGCCCCGTAGCAAGGAACTTTGAAGTTCTGACGAGAGGCCATCAGATCCATGTCTGGAATGCCCCACAGGTGAGTGACTTGGGCAAAGATTTCCGGATGGAGTTCCCACTCCCCCGGATGCAATGTCTGCCGACTCAGAAAATCCGCTTCCCAATTTTCCACTCCTGGGATGTGGATAGCAGACAGGTGGCAGGAGTGAGACTCCGCCCAAAGAATAATTTTGGTTACTTCTTCCATCGCTAGGGAACTCCTTGTTCCCCCCTGATGGTTGATGTACGCAACAGTCGTCATGTTGTCTGATTGAAACCGTATGAACCTGGTCCTCGCAAGCTGGGGCCAGGCCTGGAGAGCATTGAATATCGCTCTCAGTTCCAGAATATTTATCGGTAGAAGAGATTCTTCCCGAGACCAAAGACCCTGAGCTTTCAGGGATCCCCAGACCGCGCCCCAGCCTATCAGACTGGCGTCGGTCGTGACAATGACCCACTCTGGTCTGTGGAACATCATCCCTTGAGACAGATTGTCCAGGGACAGCCACCAACGGAGTGAGTCTCTGGTCCTCTGATTTACTTGTATCTTCGGAGACAAGTCTGTATAGTCCCCATTCCACTGACTGAGCATGCACAGTTGTAATGGTCTTAGATGAATGCGCGCAAAAGGAACTATGTCCATCGCCGCCACCATCAACCCGATCACTTCCATGCACTGAGCTATGGAAGGAAGAGGAACGGAATGAAGTATCCGACAAGAGTCCAGAAGCTTTGTTTTTCTGGCCTCTGTTAGAAAGATCCTCATTTCTAAGGAGTCTATAATTGTTCCCAAGAAGGGAACCCTTGTTGACGGGGATAGAGAACTCTTTTCCACGTTCACTTTCCAGCCGTGAGATCTGAGAAAGGCCAGGACAATGTCCGTGTGAGCCTTTGCTTGAGGAAGGGACGACGCTTGAATCAGAATGTCGTCCAGGTAAGGTACTACTGCAATGCCCCTTGGTCTTAGCACCGCTAGAAGGGACCCTAGTACCTTTGTGAAAATCCTTGGAGCAGTGGCTAATCCGAAAGGAAGCGCCACGAACTGGTAATGTTTGTCCAGGAATGCAAACCTTAGGAACCGATGATGTTCCTTGTGGATAGGAATATGTAGATACGCATCCTTTAAATCCACCGTGGTCATGAATTGACCTTCCTGGATGGAAGGAAGGATAGTTTGAATGGTTTCCATCTTGAACGATGGGACCTTGAGAAATTTGTTTAAGATCTTGAGATCTAGGATTGGTCTGAACGTTCCCTCTTTTTTGGGAACTATGAACAGATTGGAGTAGAACCCCATCCCTTGTTCTCTTAATGGAACAGGATGAATCACTCCCATTTTTAACAGGTCTTCTACACAATGTAAGAACGCCTGTCTTTTTATGTGGTCTGAAGACAACTGCGACCTGTGGAACCTCCCCCTTGGGGGAAGTCCCTTGAATTCCAGAAGATAACCCTGGGAGACTATTTCTAGCGCCCAAGGATCCAGAACATCTCTTGCCCAAGCCTGAGCGAAGAGAGAGAGTCTGCCCCCCACCAGATCCGGTCCCGGATCGGGGGCCAATATTTCATGCTGTCTTGGTAGCAGTGGCAGGTTTCTTGGCCTGCTTTCCCTTGTTCCAGCCTTGCATTGGTCTCCAAGCTGGCTTGGCCTGAGAAGTATTACCCTCTTGCTTAGAGGACATAGCACCTTGGGCTGGTCCGTTTTTACGAAAGGGACGAAAATTAGGTCTATTTTTTGCCTTGAAAGGCCGATCCTGAGGAAGGGCGTGGCCCTTACCCCCAGTGATATCAGAGATAATCTCTTTCAAGTCAGGACCAAACAGCGTTTTCCCCTTGAAAGGAATGTTTAGTAGCTTGTTCTTGGAAGACGCATCAGCCGACCAAGATTTCAACCAAAGCGCTCTGCGCGCCACAATAGCAAACCCGGAGTTCTTAGCCGCTAACTTAGCCAATTGCAAAGAGGCGTCTAGAGTGAAAGAATTAGCCAATTTGAGAGCATTGATTCTGTCCATAATCTCCTCATAAGGAGGAGAGTCACTATCGAGCACCTTAAGCAGTTCATCAAACCAGAAATATGCGGCTGTAGTGACAGGGACAATGCATGAAATGGGTTGTAGAAGGTAACCCTGCTGAACAAACATCTTTTTAAGCAAACCTTCTAATTTTTTATCCATAGGATCTTTGAAAGCACAACTATCCTCTATGGGAATAGTGGTGCGTTTGTTTAAAGTAGAAACCGCTCCCTCGACCTTGGGGACTGACTGCCATAAGTCCTTTCTGGGGTCGACCATAGGAAACAATTTTTAAAATATGGGGGGAGGGACGAAAGGAATACCGGGCCTTTCCCATTCTTTATTAACAATGTCCGCCACCCGCTTGGGTATAGGAAAAGCTTCTGGGAGCCCCGGCACCTCTAGGAACTCGTCCATTTTACATAGTTTCTCTGGGATGACTAAATTTTCACAATCATCCAGAGTGGATAATACCTCCTTAAGCAAAATGCGGAGATGTTCCAATTTAAATTTAAATGTAATCACATCAGATTCAGCCTGCTGAGAAATGTTCCCTAAATCAGTAATTTCTCCCTCAGACAAAACCTCCCTGGCCCCCTCAGATTGGGTTAGGGGCCCTTCAGAGATATTAATATCAGCGTCGTCATGCTCTTCAGTAACTAAAACAGAGCAGCCACGCTTACGCTGACAAGGGTTCATTTTGGCTAAAATGTTTTTGACAGAATTATCCATTACAGCCGTTAATTGTTGCATAGTAAGGAGTATTGGCGCGCTAGATGTACTAGGGGCCTCCTGAGTGGGCAAGACTCGTGTAGACGAAGGAGGGAATGATGCAGTACCATGCTTACTCCCCTCACTTGAGGAATCATCTTGGGCATCATTGTCATTATCACATAAATCACATTTATTTAAATGAATAGGAATTCTGGCTTCCCCACATTCAGAACACAGTCTATCTGGTAGTTCAGACATGTTAAACAGGCATAAACTTGATCAGAAAGTACAAAAAACGTTTTAAAATAAAACCGTTACTGTCACTTTAAATTTTAAACTGAACACACTTTATTACTGCAATTGCGAAAAAACATGAAGGAATTGTTCAAAATTCACCAAATTTTCACCACAGCGTCTTAAAGCCTTGAAAATATTGCACACCAATTTTGGAAGCTTTAACCCTTAAAATAACGGAACCGGAGCCGTTTTAAGCTTTAAACCCCTTTACAGTCCCTGGTATCTGCTTTGCTGAGACCCAACCAAACCCAAAGGGGAATACGATACCAAATGACGCCTTCAGAAGTCTTTTATAAGTATCAGAGCTCCTCTCACATGCGACTGCATGCCATGCCTCTCAAAAACAAGTGCGCAACACCGGCGCGAAAATGAGACTCTACCTATGCTTTGGGAAAGCCCCTAAAGAATAAGGTGTCTAAAACAGTGCCTGCCGATATTATTAAATCAAAATACCCAGAATAAATGATTCCTCAAGGCTAAATAAGTGTTAATATCAATCGATTTAGCCCAAAAAAAGTCTACAGTTTAAATAAGCCCTTGTGAAGCCCTTATTTACAATCGTAATAAACATGGCTTACCGGATCCCATAGGGAAAATGACAGCTTCCAGCATTACATCGTCTTGTTAGAATGTGTCATACCTCAAGCAGCAAGGGACTGCAAACTGTTCCCCCAACTGAAGTTAATTGCTCTCAACAGTCCTGTGTGGAACAGCCATGGATTTTAGTTACGGTTGCTAAAATCATTTTCCTCATACAAACAGAATTCTTCATCTCTTTTCTGTTTCTGAGTAAATAGTACGTACCAGCACTATTTGAAAATAACAAACTCTTGATTGAATAATGAAAAACTACAGTTAAACACTAAAAAACTCTAAGCCATCTCCGTGGAGATGTTGCCTGTACAACGGCAAAGAGAATGACTGGGGTAGGCGGAGCCTAGGAGGGATCATGTGACCAGCTTTGCTGGGCTCTTTGCCATTTCCTGTTGGGGAAGAGAATATCCCACAAGTAAGGATGACGCCGTGGACCGGACACACCTATGTTGGAGAAAATAAGTTACAAACATTTAAAAAATATTACAACAATTTTAAGATAATTACACCTAATCTAAGCCCCCTAATAAAATAACAAAGCCCCCCAAAATAAAAAAATTCCCTACCCTATTCTACATTAAAAAAGTTCAAAGCTCTTTTACCTTACCAGCCCTTAAAAGGGCCTTTTGTGGGGCATGCCCCAAAGAAAACTGCTCTTTTGCCTGTAAAAGAAAAATACAACCCCCACCAACATTAAAACCCACCACCCACATACCCCTAATCTAACCCAAACCCCCCTTAAAATAACCTAACACTAATCCCCTGAAGATCATCCTACCTTGAGTCATCTTCACTCAGCCGAGCAGCGATGGAACTGAAGAGGAGATCCGGAGCGGCAGAAGTGATCCTCCAAGGGGCGCTGAAGAAATCTTCCATCCGATGAAGTGATCCTCCAGGCGGCGCTGAAGAAGTCTTCCATCTGGGCGATGTCATCTTCCAAGCGGCGCTGAAGAAGTCTTCTATCCGGGCGATGTCATCTTCCAAGCGGGGTCTTCAATCTTCTTTCTTCAGGATCGATCTTCATCCCGCCGACGCGGAACATCCTTCTTTCCCGACGGACTACCGACGAATGAAGGCTCCTTTAAGGGACGTCATCCAAGATGGCGTCCCTTCAATTCCGATTGGCTGATAGGATTCTATCAGCCAATTGGAATTAAGGTAGGAAAAATCTGATTGGCTGATTGAATCAGCCAATCAGATTGAAGTTCAATCCGATTGGCTGATCCAATCAGCCAATCAGATTGAGCTTGCATTCTATTGACTGTTCTGATCAGCCAATATAATGCGAGCTCAATCTGATTGGCTGATTCAATCAGCCAATCAGATTTTTCCTACCTTAATTCCGATTGGCTGATAGAATCCTATCAGCCAATCGGAATTGAAGGGACGCCATCTTGGATGACGTCCCTTAAAGGAGCCTTCATTCGTCGGTAGTCCGTCGGGGAAGAAGGATGTTCCGCGTCGGCGGGATGAAGATCGATCCTGAAGAAAGAAGATTGAAGACCCCGCTTGGAAGATGACATCGCCCGGATAGAAGACTTCTTCAGCGCCGCTTGGAAGATGACATCGCCCGAATGGAAGACTTCTTCAGCGCCGCCTGGAGGATCACTTCATCGGATGGAAGATTTCTTCAGCGCCCCTTGGAGGATCACTTCTGCCGCTCCGGATCTCCTCTTCAGTTCCATCGCTGCTCAGCTGAGTGAAGACGACTAAAGGTAGGATGATCTTCAGGGGATTAGTGTTAGGTTATTTTAAGGGGGGTTTGGGTTAGATTAGGGGTATGTGGGTGGTGGGTTTCAATGTTGGGGGGGGGGGGTTGTATTTTTCTTTTACAAGCAAAAGAGCAGTTTTCTTTGGGGCATGCCCCACGAAAGGCCCTTTTAAGGGCTGGTAAGGTAAAAGAGCATTGAACTTTTTTAATGTAGAATAGGGTAGAGAATTTTTTTATTTTGGGGGGCTTTGCTATTTTATTAGGGGGCTTAGATTAGGTGTAATTAGCTTAAAATTGTTGTAATATTTTATAAATGTTTGTAACTTATTTTTTTTATTTTTTGTAACTTAGCTTTTTTATTTTTTGTACTTTAGTTAGTTTATGTAATTGTATTTAATTGTAGTTATTTGTAGTTAATTTATTTAATTAATTTAATGATAGTGTAGTGTTAGGTTTAATTGTAACTTAGGTTAGGATTTATTTAACAGGTAATTTTGTATTTCTTTTAGCTAGGTATTTATTAAATAGTTCATAACTATTTAATAACTATTCTAACTAGCTAAAATAAATACAAAGTTACCTGTAAAATAAATATAAATCCTAAAATAGCTACAATATAATTATTAATTACATTGTAGCTATCTTAGGGTTTATTTTACAGGTAAGTATTTAGTTTTAAATATGAATTATTTATTTAAGTATAGTGTAGAGTTAGGTGTAATTGTAACTTAGGTTAGTTTTTATTTTACAGGTAAATTTCTCTTTATTTTAGCTAGGTAAGCTATTAAATAGTTAATAACTATTTAATAGCTATTGTCCCTAGTTAAAATAAATTGAAAGTTACCTATAAAATAAAAATAAATCCTAAGATAGCTACAATATAATTATTATCTATATTGTAGCTATATTAGGGTTTATTTTAAAGGTAAGTATTTAGTTTTAAATAGGATTAATTTAGTTAATAAGAGTTATAATATTTAGATGTATTTAATTAATATTTAAGTTAGGGGGTGTTAGGGTTAGTGTTAGACTTAGGTTTAGGGGTTAATAAATTTATTACAGTGGCGGCGGTGTAGTGGGGGGCAGGATAGGGGTTAATAAATTTTATTATAGGTTGCGACGGTGTGGGGGGGCAGAAGATTAGGGGTTAATAAATTTAATATAGGTTGCGGCGGTGTCCTAGAGCGGCGGTGTCCTAGAGCGGCGGTTTAGGGGTTAATACATTTATTATAGTTGCGGTGGGCTCCGGGAGCGGTGGTTTAGGGGGTAATAACTTTATTTAGTTGCGGCGGTGTAGGGGGGGGACAGATTAGGGGTGTTTAGACTCGGGGTACATGTTAGGTTTTTAGGTGTAGACATCTCCCATAGAAATCAATGGGATGTCTGGCAGCAACGAACTTGTACCTTCGATATGGTCAGAGTCCCATTGATTCCTATGGGATCCGCCGCCTCCAGGGCGGCGGATTGAAAACCAGGTATGCTGGGCCGGAAAAGTGCCGAGCGTACCTGCTAGTTTTTTGATAACTAGCAAAAGTAGTCAGATTGTGCCACACTTGTGTGCGAAACATCTGGAGTGACGTAAGAATCGATCTGTGTCGGACTGAGTCCGGCGGATCGAAGCTTACGTCACTAAATTCTACTTTTGCCGGTATCTAGGGCTTGATAACTAAGGCAAATCAGCCTCGCCACAAATACGCTGCGGAATTCCAGCGTATTTGAGGTTGACGGCTTGATAACTATCCCCCCATAAGCTCAGATATTCTAGATGAATAAATCAAAGCATTGATTTATGACTCTAGTGCACTGGTTTTAAAACCTGTCCTCAGACCTCCCTAACAGGCCAGATTTAGAGAATATCTGAACTGGAGCACAGGTGAAATAATCAGCTGATTAGTAACCATGGTTACTTTACCTGCTCTCATCGAAGGTAATCCTTAAAATCTGGCCTGTTGGGGAGGCCTGAGGACAGGTTTGAAAACAAATGCACTAGTATTTTTAGCCAGGGTACACAATTCAAGAGTGCATGGTGTGTACAAACCAATCAGGAGCTTAGAATGATCCAGGGAAAGTAGCAAGCCGGGTGGATAAAAATCAATGATTTTTTATTTTATTTATTTTTTATAAATAAATAAAAAAAAAAGATTTTGTTTTATTTAAATCAGATTTTTTTTTTTTTTTAAATAAAATGCTTTTTGAGGAAAAATCTATCTAAAGATAGGAATAGGGATATGACTGGACCTCCCGGAAGATGCCCACACTAGGCCAAAACGAACATCTGGGGTTTGCTATGTCTCTTGTTCGGAGAGGGATTGCCTGGTAGTTTGAGGATGGACTGTACTGTTTATACTACAGGGAAGTTCTTCTCTGTGTAGCAGGGGTTGACAAATCTGTTAAAAATTTAGGAGGCACAAATACTTTTAGGAGCCAGACAGTGGTATTTGTATGAAGATATATGGAGAATAACCCAAAAAGTTAGGAGCCAGGGGTAGAATTCTAGGAGCCAGTGGCTACCTGGCTCCTGGGTTTGAGAAGCCTTATTACTCCGCTACTGCTCGTTCCCCGGTTGAGCGTTTCTCTCTTTTTGTGTAAAGATAGCTTCTATTTAAAATACATCATAATCTAAAGGTTATTCATCCTAAAACATATGCACATTAGTAATTATATAGCACAATGCTGTATATTTATGGCTGTAATGTTTATTTATATTTTTGTAAATTAATTCCATTAATCCATTCACAATGTCCGGCTCTCCCAGAGATTTCTGTCAGATTATTTTGGGCAATTTGTCTATGTTTAAGATATTATCACACATAATTGGTTTTGTAGTTCTAAAAACAGTGAATTTGTGTCTGCAGAAATAACGTCTCCTTCACAACAAAAATGTTCTAAAATAAACATACAGGGGTCCATTTATGAAGCAGCGGATGCTGCTTCCGACCCACTCCGCTTCAGGTTCGCCTGAAGCGGAACTTAAGAAGCAGTGGTCCTAAGATCGCGGCTCTTTAACTTGTCCGCCACCTCTGAGGTGGCGTACAGCAATCAACCCAATCAGATACATCCGGGTTGATTCACACCGCCTGCTAGCGGCCAATTGGCCGCGAATCTGCAGGGGGCGGCATTGCACCAGCAGTTCACCATACGCTGTCGGCATTTATCGATGTGCGGCGGACATGATACGATACAGTGTATCATGTCCGTCCGCACCTTAATAAATTGACCCCACAGAGTTGAGAAATAGGTCTGTCTTAAATGGACATAATCATGAAATAGAGAATACAATTTTCCGATTTGCTTCTATTAACAAATTTGCTTCATTCTCTTGGTATCCTTTATTGAAGGACAGCAATGCTCTCTAGGGGCCTACCTGAACACAATGGATGAAACAGTGATAAGCAGCTAGCTCACAGTAGTGAATTGCTTCTGAGCCTTCCTATGTATACTTTTTAACAATGGATACTGAAAGAATAAAGAAAATTAGACAAGAGAAATAAATTGAAAAATTGTTAACAATTGAATGAACTTTCTGAATCATGAAAGTTTAATTTTGACTTTACTGTCCCTTTAATGTCATTGCTCCCCTGCAAATCTCTGTAAACAGAATCAGCCCATACTAAGTGTCAAAAAGCTCAGTGAATAGAAGATTGTTTGGAGTGGAATAGATCTGCACAAGTGTGGGAGGGACAATCATTAAAAATGAAATATAATGTTATTGTTTTAGTTAAATAAAACTACTAAGGTAATGGTTGTTTTTCTTCAGTTAAATAAAACTATTTACATTGTTATTATTAAGGTAATCATTACTTTCCTCCTTCCAATAAAGTACAGCTGAAAAATTCATCAAATATGAACCTATTAATCTGGAGAAAGTTCACCTCCCAATAATTTCCTTAATTTCAATGATCTATCTAAGCACATCTAAGGATATATAACCAAATCAGTAAAGGTCTGATATAACTGGAAAAATAATCTAAAAAGGAAATTTATGCTTACCTGATAAATTGATTTCTTCTAAGATACGACGAGTCCACGGATTCATCCTTTACTTGTGGGATATTATCCTCCTGCTAACAGGAAGTGGTAAAGAGCACCACAGCAGAGCTGTTTATATAGCTCCTCCCTTGACTCCACCCCCCAGTCATTCGACCGAAGGTATAGGAATAAAAAGGAGAAACTAAAAGGTGCAGAGGTGACTGAAGTTTTAAAAAAAAAATAATAATCTGTCTTAAATTGACAGGGCGGGCCGTGGACTCGTCGTATCTTAAAAGAAATCAATTTATCAGGTAAGCATAACTGTCCTTTTCTTCTATAAGATACGACGAGTCCACAGATTCATCCTTTACTTGTGGGATACAATACCAAAGCTACAGGACACGGATGAACGGGAGGGATAAGACAGATGCCTAAACAGAAGGCACCACTGCTTGAAGAACTTTTCTCCCAAAAATAGCCTCAGAAGAAGCAAAAGTATAAAATTTGGAAAATTTGGAAAAGGTATGAAGGGAAGACCAAGTCGCAGCCTTACAAATCTGTTCAACAGAAGCATTGTTTTTAAAAGCCCATGAGGAAGCCACCGCTCTAATAGAATGAGCTGTAGTTTTTTTAGGAGGCTGCTGTCCAGCAGTCTCGTATGCCAAACGGATGATGCTTTTCAGCCAAAAAGAAAGATAGGTAGCCGTAGCTTTTTGACCTCTACGCTTTCCAGAATAGACAACAAACAGAGAAGATGTTTGACGGAATTCCTTGGTCGATTGCAAGTAAAACTTCAAGGCACGAACCACGTCCAAGTTATGTAACAGACGCTCCTTCTTAGAAGAAGGGTTAGGACACAGAGAAGGAAAAACAATTTCCTGATTAATATTCTTATTTTAAGCAACCTTAGGAAGGAATCCAGGTTTAGTACGCAAAACCACCTTATCAGAATGGAATATAAGATAAGGCGAGTCACATTGTAACGCAGATAGCTCAGAAACTCTTTGAGCAGAAGAGATAGCAACTAAAAACAGAACTTTCCAAGATAGAAGCTTAATATCTATGGAATGCATGGGTTCAAACGGAACCCCTTGAAAAACATTAAGAAATAAATTCAAACTCCATGGCGGAGCAACAGGTTTAAACACAGGCTTAATTCTAACCAAAGCCTGACAAAACGCCTGAACCTCTGGGACATCTGCCAAACGCTTGTGTAGTAAGATTGACAAAGCAGAAATCTGTCCCTTAAAGGAACTAGCTGATAACCCCTTCTCCAATCCTTCTTGGAGAAAGGACAACATCCTAGGAATCCTGATCTTACTCCATGAGTAGCCTTTGGATTCACACCAATAAAGATATTTACGCCATATCTTATGGTAAATTTTCCTAGTGACAGGCTTTCGAGGCTGAATCAAGGTATCAATGACCGACTCAGAGAATCCCCGCTTAGATAAAATCAAGCGTTCAATCTCCAGGCAGTCCGTTGCAGAGAAACTAGATTTGGATGTTGGAACGGACCCTGAATGAGAAGGTCCTGTCTCAGTGGCAGTTTCCACGGTGGCAGAGATGACATTTCCACCAGGTCTGCATACCAACTCCTGCGTGGCCACGCAGGCGCTATCAAGATTACCAAAGCCCTCTCCTGATTGATTCTGGCAATCAGACGAGGTAGGAGAGAAAAAGAAGGAAACACATAAGCCAGGTTGAATGACCACGGTACTGCTAGAGCATCTATAAGTACTGTTTGAGGATCCCTTGATCTGGACGCGTAACAAGGAAGTTTGGCATTCTGACGAGATGCCATCAGATCCAATTCCGGTGTGCCCCATTGATGAATCAATTTTGCAAACACCTCCGGATGGAGCTCCCACTCCCCTGGATGAAAAGTCTGACAACTTAGAAAATCCGCTTCACAGTTCTCCACTCCTGGGATATATATTGCTGATAGATGGCAACAGTGAGTCTCTGCCCATCGAATTATTTTGGAAACCTCTATCATCGCTAGAGAACTCTTTGTTCCCCCTTGATGATTGATATATGCTACAGTCGTGATATTGTCCGACTGGAATCTTATGAATTTGGCCGAAGCCAGCTGAGGCCACGCTTGAAGCGCGTTGAATATCGCTCTCAGTTCCAGAATATTTATTGGTAGTAGGGACTCCTCCCGAGTCCACACACCCTGAGCCTTCAGGGAATTCCAGACTGCACCCCAGCCCAAGAGGCTGGCGTCCGTCGTCACTATGACCCATGCTGGCCTGCGGAAGAACATTCCATGGGACAGATGATCCTGTGACAACCACCAATGAAGAGAGTCTCTGGTCTCTAGATCCAGATCTATCCGCGGAGATAAATCCGCATAATCCCCATTCCACTGTCTGAGCATGCACAGCTGCAGTGGTCTGAAATGTACCGCTGCCATTAGTCCAATTACCGCCATACACTGAGCCACTGATGGCCGAGGAATGGAATGAAGTGCTCGGCAAGTGGTTAAGATCTTTGACCTCCGTCAGAAAATGTTTCATGTCTACCAAGTCTATCAGAGTTCTTAGGAATGGAACTCTTGTCAGAGGAACAAGTGATACAAGTGAGTTCTTAGAAAAGCGAACACAATGTCCGTGTGAGATTTGGCTAGATGGTAAGTTGAAGCCTGAATCAAAATATCATCCAGATAAGGCGCCACTGCTATGCCCCGCGGCCTTAGAACCGCCAGAAGGGACCCTAGCACCTTTGTGAAAATTCTGGGAGCTGTGGCCAACCCGAAAGGAAGGGCCACAAACTGGTAATGTTTGTCCAGGAAGGCGAACCTGAGGAACTGGTGATGATCTTGATGTGGATAGGAATGTGAAGATACGCATCCTTCAAATCCACGGTGGTCATATATTGACCCTCCTGGATCATTGGTAAAATTGTTCGTATGGTCTCCATCTTGAACGATGGGACTCTGAGAAATGTGTTTAGAATTTTGAGATCTAAAATCGGTCTGAATGTTCCCTCTTTTTTGGGAACCACGAACAGATTGGAGTAAAACCCCTGCCCTTGTTCTAATTTTGGAACTGAACCGATTACACCCATGGTATATAGGTCTTCTACACAGCGTAAGAACGCCTCTCTTTTTGTCTGGTTTAAAGACAAACGTGAAAGATGGAATCTCCCCCTTGGGAGAGAATCCTTGAATTCTAGACGATACCCCTGGGTCACAATTTCTAATGCCCAGGAATCCAGAACGTCTCTTGCCCAAGCCTGAGCGAAGAGAGAAAGTCTGCCCCCTACTAGATCCGGTCCCAGATTGGGGGCTGCCCCTTCATGCTGTTTTGGTAGCAGCAGCGGGCTTCTTGGCCTGTTTACCTTTATTCCAGGTCTGGTTAGGTCTCCAGACTGACTTGGATTGAGCAAAGTTCCCCTCCTGCTTGGAGGCGGATGAGGAAGTAGAGGGACCACCTTTAAAGTTTCGAAAGGAAAGAAAATTATTCTGTTTGGTTATAATTTTAACCGTCTTTTCCTGAGGAAGGGCATGACCTTTACCTCCAGTAATGTCAGAATTGATCTCCTTTAGTTCAGGCCCGAATAGGGTCTTACCGTTAAACGGAATAGCTAAAAGCTTGGATTTAGATGACACATCAGCAGACCATGACTTAAGCCATAGCGCTCTACGCGCTAAAATGGCAAAGCCTGCATTCTTAGCCACTAATTTAGCCATTTGGAAAAGATTTTACTAGCTTGAGAGCCTTAATGCTATCCAAAATATCATCTAATGGAGTCTCAACCTTAAGAGACTCCTCTAGAGCCTCAAACCAAAAAGCTGCTGCAGTAGTTACTGGAACAATGCACGCTATAGGTTGCAGAAGAAAACCCTGATGAATAAACAACTTCTTTAGAAGCCCTTCTAATTTTTTATCCATAGGATCTTTGAAAGCACAACTGTCCTCAATAGGTATAGTTGTACGCTTAGCCAGGGTAGAAATAGCTCCCTCTACCTTAGGGACCGTCTGCCACGAATCCCGAATGGTGTCAGATATGGGAAACATTTTCTTAAAAGTAGGAGGGGGAGAGAACGGAATGCCTGGTCTATCCCATTCCTTAGTAACAATGTCCGAAATTCTTCTAGGGACTGGAAACACATTAGTGTATGTAGGGACTTCTAGATATTTATTCATTTTACACAGTTTCTCTGGCGGGATGACAATAGGGTCACAATCATCCAGAGTCGATAAGACCTCACTGAGTAACAAGTGGAGGTGTTCAAGCTTAAACTTAAAGGCTGTCACATCTGAGTCTGTTTGAGGGAACATCTTTCCTGAATCAGAAAGCTCTCCCTCCGACAGCAATTCCCCCACCTCAAATCAGAACACTGTGAGGGTACATCGGAGATGGCCAATAAAGTATCAGAGGGCTCAGCATTTACTCTAATATCTGACCACCTGCGCTTACCCTGTAAACCTGGCAGTTTAGATACTACCTCTGTAAGGGTAGTAGACATAACTGCAGCCATATCTTGCAGGGTGAAAGAATTAGACGCACTAGATGTACTTGGCGTCGCTTGGGCGGGCGTTAAAGGTTGTGACACTTGGGGAGAAGTAGATGGCATAACTTGATTCTCTGAATTGGATATATATCAAAGCGCCAACCGTAGAAGGCAGGGTCTAGATACACTAAGAAATCGAAATCAAATATTACTTTTCAGTTGTAATCTTGCATCAATGAAAATGAAAGTTTATGCAATGGGACCAGTATTAATAAAGTATTGATAAAGTCCGATATAGTATTTCAACAGTAAAACAACATTTATTAAAAATGACAAACAGTTTAAAAAACAATATGGTAAAAAACAATGAAGTAAAAACAATCCTCAGGATCTTAAAGCGAATCTCTGCTTAGAAGTTATAAACAATCTTAATATCCCTCATGGATCCATGTTAACAATCTAATCCTCATTCCAACCATTCATTGGAGCTATATATAAAAAACTAGTAGGATAGTCAGTATACCACAAAATACACAAACAATACCTTCTGTAGGTTGTGGGTGGCAAACAAAATGCAATTGGTTCTCCGGATTGGTTAAATGCTATAAACCTAAACCGGACCTAGATACATATGCAGCAAAATAGTGATATGACAAAAACTGGCAAAGCCTAAAACGATGTGAACTTCTAGTGTCTCCTTGATAAAACAAGTGACTCCTCAATTTATTATAAATGCTCAAGCGCTCCTAAAATATTAAACCTGCTTTAGAATTTTCATAAACGTGATAGAAAAGCTTTTCAAAAAACATATAAAAAGAACAAAAACATGTGATGTTGTGCAAAAATGTGCCAAAGGTAGTAAAACTATAGTGAAATTAAAGTAAAAATGTCAATTGCAGTAAAAAACAATCTAGTGATTCATCCTCAATACAATGTAGACCCTAAAATGTGTTTTATAAAATGCGAAATATATAATAAAACAATATAACCAGTTTAACAGTGGATTGTCTGACTAATCCAGTTAAGGGTGAGTCAGTGCATTGAAATTGACAAACAGTGGAAAAGAGGTTTATAAAAAATTTTTTTCAATATCCTCACGGTCCTATGTGTATAAGGGTTCCGAGGTGCCCTGAGTCTCTCTTTTCTCTCAAGCAAGCAGTCCCTCAGCTTATTCAAGCTTGTGTCCCTCTGCTTGCTGGTGCACGGTCCCTGGTTCTATGTGTGCAAATTCTGTTCAAGGTTCCCTGGGTCCCTTTGCCCTCGAGCGTGCGGTCCCTAAGCCTCTTCGAGCTTTTGACCCTCTACTCGCTAGCTCACAGACCCTCTGCCAAAAAGAATATATAATAGTGTAGACTGCTACAATATGGTGAACAATATGGAATACAACTTACCAGCCAACGCGTTTCGGTCGAATAATGACCTTTCTCAAGACTCAGCAGGCGCTTGGTGTATTGTTATAAGATAACTTGATTCTCTTCTGATTGAGAATCATCCTGAGACATACTTTTATCAGCTAAAATATGTTCTTTGCAATGTAAGGCCCTTTCAGTACATGAGGGACACATTTGAAGTGGGGGTTCTACAATGGCTTCTAAACACATGGAACATTGGCTTTCCTCAATGTCAGACATGTTAAAACAGGCTAGTAATGACCACAAACAGGCTTGAAAACACTTTATTTTGTTAAAAAAAATAAGAATCTGAAAAAACGGTACTGCGCCTTTAAGAGAAAAAAAAGCATACAATTTTTCCAAAACTACTTTAAAATGATAAAATTATCTCAATTTTATGATAAATGTATCCCAATTTGCCAGCTAAGATTGCACCACAAGAAAAGGAATACTTAACCCTTAAGGACAAAAAACGTTATACCAAAAACATTATAATTAAGCAAAAAAAAAAAACCTGCACCTCGCCACAGCCCTGCTGTGGCGCCTACCTGCCCTCAGGGGTCTGCAAAATCGGATTAACCCTTCGATTAGGCCCAAACTTTCCTGAAAGGCCCACCAGAGCTGGAGCTTGCTGCTTGTATGGGGAATACAACTGCGCAACTGAGGCGCGAAAATAGGCCCCGCCCATCTACCTCGATGTCTCACAGCCTTAAACAATAACCGCACCAGAGCGGTCTAAAAACCTAGCCATGTGGGTACATATACCCAAGTCTAAATGAAGCCATGTGTACCCTCCATTGCCAAAATAAATGAAAATGTTTGTCCACAAAAAACTTTATTATATCTCCCATCATAGAATCGTTTGCCCACAAACATCATGTTATCAGTGTCAACCATTTTTTACAGCCCAACATACAGGTCCAGTAATACCCTTCTCTATACATTAGGATTACTGCTTACCCCTTCCCTTATGGGGATACTGTCAGCCAATTCTGAAATAACACAGTCTCTCCAGAAAAAAATGACTGAACATACCTCAATGCTTGTAGCATGAAAAACGTTCTTCACACTGAAGTTTCTTAAGTACTCCTCAGCCATTCTGTGGGAACTACTCTGGATCTTAGTAACAACTGCTAAGATCATCAGTCTCCAGGCAGAAATCTTCATCCATCTGCTGCCTGGGAAAAAATAGCACTCGCCGGTACCATTTAAAATAAAAAAGTATTGCTTGAAGAAAATAAAAAATAACGTTTTATCACCTCTTCCACTTTACCCTTCCTATTACTTAGAGTAGGCAAAGAGAATGACTGGGGGGTGAAGTCAAGTCAAGGGAGGAACTATATAGACAGCTCTGCTGTGGTGCTCTTTGCCACTTCCTGTTAGCAGGAGGATAATATCCCACAAGTAAAGGATGAATCCGTGGACTCGTCATATCTTATAGAAGAAAAGTTATTATTCTAAAAAACATAATTTATGCTTACCTGATAAATTCCTTTCTCCTGTAGTGTAGTCAGTCCACGGGTCATCATTACTTATGGGATATTAACTCCTCCCCAAAAGGAAGTGCAAGAGGATCACCCAAGCAGAGCTGCTATATAGCTCCTCCCCTCTACGTCACACCCAGTCATTCGACCGAGAACCAAACGAGAAAGGAGAAACTATAGGGTGCAGTGGTGACTGGAGTATAATTTAAAAATTTAGACCTGCCTTAAAAAACAGGGCGGGCCGTGGACTGACTACACTACAGGAGAAAGGAATTTATCAGGTAAGCATAAATTATGTTTTCTCCTGTTAAGTGTAGTCAGTCCACGGGTCATCATTACTTATGGGATACCAATACCAAAGCTAAGTACACGGATGACGGGAGGGACAGGCAGGATCTCTATACGGAAGGAACCACTGCCTGAAGAACCTTTCTCCCAAAAACAGCCTCAGAAGAAGCAAAAGTGTAAAATTTGTAAAATTTGGAAAAAGTATGAAGAGAAGACCAAGTTGCAGCCTTGCAAATCTGTTCAACAGAGGCCTCGTTCTTAAAGGCCCAAGTGGAAGCCACAGCTCTAGTAGAATGAGCTGTAATCCTTTCAGGAGGTTGCTGTCCAGCAGTCTCATAGGCCAAGCGTATTATGCTACGAAGCCAAAAGGATAGAGAGGTAGCAGATCTTTTTGACCTCTCCTCTGTCCAGAATAAACGACAAACAGGGAAGAAGTTTGGCGAAAATCTTTAGTTGCCTGTAAATAAAATTTCAGGGCACGGACTACATCTAGATTGTGCAGAAGTCGTTCCTTCTTTGAAGAAGGGTTAGGACACAATGATGGAACAACAATCTCTTGATTAATATTCTTGTTAGTGACTACCTTAGGTAAGAACCCAGGTTTAGTACGCAGAACTACCTTATCTGAATGAAAAATCAGATACGGAGAATCACAATGTAAGGCTGATAACTCAGAGACTCTACGAGCCGAGGAAATAGCCATTAAAAACAGAACTTTCCAAGATAACAGCTTGATATCAATGGAATGAAGGGGTTCAAACGGAACACCCTGTAAAACGTTAAGAACTAAGTTTAAGCTCCATGGTGGAGCTACAGTCTTAAACACAGGCTTAATTCTAGCCAAAGCCTGACAAAAGGCCTGAACGTCTGGAACTTCTGACAGACGTTTGTGTAGAAGGATGGACAGAGCTGAGATCTGTCCCTTTAAAGAACTTGCAGATAAACCCTTTTCTAAACCTTCTTGTAGAAAAGATAATATCCTGGGAATCCTAACCTTACTCCATGAGTAACCCTTGGATTCGCACCAGTGTAAGTATTTACGCCATATCTTATGGTAAATCTTCCTGGTAACAGGTTTCCTAGCCTGTATTAAGGTATCAATTACTGGCTCCGAAAATCCACGCTTTGATAAAATTAAGCGTTCAATTTCCATGCAGTCAGCTTCAGAGAAATTAGATTTTGATGTTTGAAAGGACCCTGAATTAGAAGGTCCTGTCTCAGAGGCAGAGACCAAGGTGGACAGGATGACATGTCCACTAGATCTGCATACCAGGTCCTGCGTGGCCACGCAGGCGCTATTAGAATCACTGATGCTTTCTCCTGTTTGATCCTGGCAATCAAACGAGGAAGCATCGGGAAGGGTGGAAACACATAAGCCATCCTGAAGGTCCAAGGTGCTGTCAAGGCATCTATCAGGACCGCTCCCGGGTCCCTGAACCTGGACCCGTAACGAGGAAGCTTGGCGTTCCGGCGAGACGCCATGAGATCCATATCTGGTTTGCCCCAACGTCGAAGTATTTGGGCAAAGACCTCCGGATGAAGTTCCCACTCCCCCGGATGAAAAGTCTGGCGACTTAGGAAATCCGCCTCCCAGTTCTCCACTCCTGGGATGTGGATCGCTGACAGGTGGCAAGAGTGAGACTCTGCCCAGCGAATTATCTTTGATACTTCCATCATCGCTAAGGAACTTCTTGTCCCCCCCTGATGGTTGATGTAAGCCACAATCGTGATGTTGTCCGACTGAAACCTGATGAACCTCAGGGTTGCTAACTGAGGCCAAGCCAGAAGGGCATTGAGAACTGCTCTCAATTCCAGAATGTTTATTGGAAGGAGACTCTCCTCTTGAGTCCATGATCCCTGAGCCTTCAGGGAATTCCAGACAGCGCCCCAACCTAGTAGGCTGGCGTCTGTAGTTACAATTGTCCAGTCTGGCCTGCTGAAGGGCATCCCCCTGGACAGATGTGGCCGAGAAAGCCACCATAGAAGAGAATCTCTGGTCTCTTGATCCAGATTCAGCGTAGGGGACAAATCTGAGTAATCCCCATTCCACTGACTTAGCATGCACAATTGCAGCGGTCTGAGGTGCAGGCGTGCAAAAGGAACTATGTCCATTGCCGCTACCATTAAGCCGATTACCTCCATGCATTGAGCCACTGACGGGTGTTGA
The DNA here is from genome assembly GCF_027579735.1 of Bombina bombina. Taxonomy (NCBI): domain Eukaryota; kingdom Metazoa; phylum Chordata; class Amphibia; order Anura; family Bombinatoridae; genus Bombina; species Bombina bombina. The sequence goes on along the minus strand of NC_069503.1, from coordinate 1,138,735,044 downwards.
ATGGAATGAAGGGCACGGCAAGCATTTAGAAGCTTTGTTAACCTGTCCTCTGTCAGGTAAATTTTCATTTCTACAGAATCTATAAGAGTCCCCAAGAAGGGAACTCTTGTGAGTGGTAAGAGAGAACTCTTCTCCTCGTTTACTTTCCACCCATGCGACCTTAGAAATGTCAGTACTAACTCTGTATGAGACTTGGCAGTTTGAAAGCTTGACGCTTGTATCAGAATGTTGTCTAGGTACGGAGCTACCGAAATTCCTTGTGGCCTTAGTACCGCCAGAAGAGAGCCCAGAACCTTTGTAAAGATTCTTGGAGCCGTAGCCAACCCGAAGGGAAGAGCTACAAACTGGTAATGCCTGTCTAGGAAGGCAAACCTTAGATACCGGTAATGCTCTCTGTGAATCGGTATGTGAAGGTAAGCATCCTTTAAATCCACTGTGGTCATGTACTGACCTCTTTGGATCATGGGTAAGATTGTCCGAATAGTTTCCATCTTGAATGATGGAACTCTTAGGAATTTGTTTAGGATCTTTAAATCCAATATTGGTCTGAAGGTTCCCTCTTTTTTGGGAACCACAAACAGATTTGAGTAAAACCCTTGTCCGTGTTCCGACCGCGGAACTGGGTGGATCACTCCCATTAGTAAAAGGTCTTGTACACAGCGTAGAAACGCCTCTTTCTTTATCTGGTTTGTTGACAACCTTGAAAGGTGAAATCTCCCTTGTGGAGGAGAAGCTTTGAAGTCCAGAAGATATCCCTGAGATATGATCTCCAACGCCCAGGGATCCCGGACATCTCTTGCCCAAGCCTGGGCGAAGAGAGAGAGTCTGCCCCCCACTAGATCCGTTTCCGGATCGGGGGCCCTCACTTCATGCTGTCTTAGGGGCAGCAGCAGGTTTTCTGGCCTGCTTGCCCTTGTTCCAGGCCTGGTAAGGTTTCCAGCCCTGTCTGTAGCGAGCAACAGCTCCTTCCTGTTTTGGAGCAGAGGAAGTTGAAGCTGCTCCTGCCTTGAAGTTACGAAAGGCACGGAAATTAGACTGTCTAGCCCTGGGTTTGGCTCTGTCTTGAGGCAGGGCATGGCCTTTACCTCCCGTAATATCAGCGATAATTTCTTTCAAACCAGGCCCGAATAAAGTCTGCCCCTTGAAAGGTATGTTAAGTAATTTCGATTTAGAAGTTACATCAGCTGACCA
>NC_069503.1:1138713853-1138728853 GCF_027579735.1 Bombina bombina | reverse complement strand
TCAATATAGGTGGCTATGGGCTGAAGTAATGAGCCTATTGCAGAAACTATTGGTCTACCTGGCGGTGTTTCTAAACTCTTATGGACCTTTGGAAGCATATATAGAACCGGTATTCTTGGAAAGTCAGTGACCATATAGGGCCTTAATTTTGCATCAATGTGGTTGCTTGTCATTAGTAAATCATTAGTAAGATCATCCAATTGTTTTTTGAATTGCATTGTAGGCTCTCCTTTCAAACGTTTGTATGTAGTGAGATCATTAAGTTGTCACATTACTTCATCCTTATAATCCCTATAATTTAATAGGACAATTGCTCCTCCCTTGTCCGCTTCTCGTAGGACTATGTTATTGTCCCTCTGTAATGTTTTTATAGCTTCCCTTTCTTTTTTGAAAAGATTATTTCTGTAGGATCCAGTCTTGGTAATCGTATCTGTTGTTTTTTGTACCATTAGACGAGAAAATGTTTTTCTTGATGCATTATTACTCTGGGGATCAAAGGATCCTTGTTTTCTAAAAGTGATATCATCACTGGGTCCACCTTGATACTTAAAAAATGCTTTAAATCTTAATTTTCTAGTGAATTTTTGTGTATCCACAGATCAAATGCATTTACTTTTGTAGATGGTACAAAAGAGAGTCCTTTGTTAAGAACATTAGTCTCGTCACTGGTTAAGACATGTTCACTGAGGTTGATAAGTAAATTTATGATTACCTGATAAATTAATTTCTTCTATGGTACGACGAGTCCACGGATTCATCCTTTACTTGTGGGATATCATGCTTCTGCTAACAGGAAGTGGCAAAGAGCACCACAGCAGAGCTGTCTATATAGCTCCTCCCTTAGCTCCACCCCCCAGTCATTCGATCGAAGGTACACGAAGAAAAAGGAGAAACTAAAAGGTGTTGAGGTGACTTAAGTTTAAAATCAAAAAATTTAATCTGTCTTAAAATTCAGGTAAGCATAAATTTACTTTTCTTCTATAAGGTATGACAAGTCCACGGATTCATCCTTTACTTGTGGGATACAATACCAAAGTTACAGGACACGGATGAATGGGAGGGACAAGACAGATGGTTAAACAGAAGGCACCACTGCTTGAAGAACTTTTCTCCCAAAATAGCCTCCGAAGAAGCAAAAGTATCAAATTTGTAAAATTTGGAAAAGGTATGAAGCGAAGACCAAGTCACAGCCTTACAAATCTGTTCAACAGAAGCATCATTTTTAAAAGCCCATGTGGAAGCCACCGCTCTAGTAGAGTGAGCTGTAATCCTTTCAGGAGGCTGCTGTCCAGCACTCTTGTATGCCAAACAGATGATGCTTTTCAGCCAAAAAGAAAGAGAGGTAGCCGTAGCTTTTTGACCCCTACGTTTTCCAGAATAGACAACAAAGAAGATGTTTGATGGAAATCCTTGGTTGCTTGCAAGTAAAACTTCAAAGCACGAACCACCTCCAAGTTGTGCAACAGACGCTCCTTCTTAGAGGAAGGATTAGAACACAGAGAAGGAGCAACAATTTCCTGATTGATATTCCTATTAGTAACAACCTTAGGAAGGAATCCAGGTTTGGTACGCAAAACCACCTTATCAGCATGGAAAATAAGATAAGGCGAGTCGCATTGCAACGCAGATAGTTTAGAAACTCTTCGAGCCGAAGAGATAGCAACTAAAAACAGAACTTTCCAAGATAGAAGCTTAATATCTATGGAATGCATAGGTTCAAACGGAACCCCTTGAAGAACTTTAAGAGCTAAATTCAGACTCCATGGCGGAGCAACAGGTTTAAACACAGGCTTGATTCTAACTAAAGCCTGACAGAACGACTGAACGTCTGGAACATCTGCCAGACGCTTGTGCAGTAGAATTGATAAAGCAGATATCTGTCCCTTTAAGGAACTAGTTGATAGCCCCTTCTCCAATCCTTCTTGGAGAAAGGACAAAATCCTAGGAATCCTGATCTTACTCCATTAGTAGCCTTTGGATTCGCACCAATAAAGATATTTACGCCATATCTTATGATAAATTTTCCTTGTGACAGGCTTTCAAGCCAGAATCAAGGTATCTATGACCGACTCAGAGAAACCCCGCTTGGATAAAATCAAGCATTCAATCTCCAAGCAGTCAGCCGCATAGAAACTAGATTTGGATGCTGGAACGGACCTTGAATCAGAAGGTCCTGTCTCAGTGGTAGAGTCCATGGTGGAAGAGATGACATGTCCACCAGGTCTGCATACCAAGTCCTGCGTGGCCACGCAGGTGCTATCAAAATCACTGAAGCTCTCTCCTGTTTCATTCTGGCAATCAAACGAGGAAGGAGAGGAAATGGTGGAAACACATAAGCCAGGTTGAATGACCAGGGTACTGCTAGAGCATCTATCAGTACTGCCTGAGGATCCCTTGACCTGGACCCGTAACAAGGAAGTTTGGCGTTCTGACGAGACGCCATCAGATCCAATTCTGGTGTGCCCCATTGCTGAATCAATTGTGCAAACACCTCCGGATGGAGTTCCCACTCCCCTGGATGAAAAGTCTGACGACTTAGAAAATCCGCTTCCCAGTTCGCCACTCCTGGGATATAGATTGCTGATAGATGACAAGAGTGAGTCATGCCCATCAAATTATTTTGGTAACCTCTATCATCGCTAAAGAACTCTTTGTTCCCCCCTGATGATTGATATATGCTACAGTCGTGATATTGTCCGACTGGAATCTTATGAATCTTATGAATCTGGCCGAAGCCAGCTGAGGCCACGCCTGAAGCACGTTGAATATCGCTCTCAGTTCTAGAATATTTATCGGGAGTCCACAAACCCTGTGCTTTTAGGGAATTCCAGACTGCACCCCAGCCCAATAGGCTGGCATCTGTCGTCACTATGACCCATGCTGGCCTGCGGAAACACATTCCCTGGGACAGATGATCCTGTGACAACCACCAAAGAAGAGAGTCTCTGGTCTCTTGATCCAGATTTATCTGAGGAGATAAATCTGCATAATCCCCATTCCACTGTTTGAGCATGCATAGTTGCAGTGGTCTGAGATGCAAGCGAGCAAACGGAACTATGTCCATTGCCGCTACCATTAGTCCGATTACCTCCATACACTGAGCCACTGACGGCCGAGGAATGGAATGAAGAGCTTGGCAGGTGGTTAAAATCTTTGATTTCCTGACCTCCGTCAGAAAAATTTTCATGTCCACCAGGAATGGAACTCCTGTGATAGGGATAAGTGAACACTTTTTTAAGTTCACCTTCCACCCGTGAGATCTTAGAAAAGCCAACACGATGTCCGTGTGAGATTTGGATAGTTGGTAAGTCGACGCCTGAATTAAGATATCGTCCAGATAAGGCGCCACTGCTATGCCCCGCGGCCTTAGAACCACCAGAAGGGACCCTAGCACCTTTGTGAAAATTCTGGGAGCTGTGGCCAACCCGAAGGGAAGAGCCACAAACTGGTAATGCTTGTCCAGAAAGGCGAACCTAAGGAACTGGTGATGATCTTTGTGGATAGGGATGTGTACATATGCATCCTTTAAGTCCACGGTGGTCATATATTGACACTCCTGGATCATTGGTAAAATAGTCCCAATGGTCTCCATCTTGAAGGATGAGGAATTTGTTTAGGATCTTGAGATCTAAAATTGGTCTGAAAGTTCCCTCTTTTTTTGGGAACCACAAACAGATTGGAGTAGAACCTCTGCCCCTGTTCTGTTTTCGGAACTGGGCAGATCACTCCCATGGTGTATAGGTCTTCTACACAGCATAAGAACGCCTCTCTTTTTGTCTGGTTTACAGACAATTGAGAAAGATGGAATCTCCCCCTTGGAGGAGAATCTTTGAAATCTAGAAGATACCCGTGGGTTACGATTTCTAAAGCCCAGGAGTCCTGAACGTCTCTTGCCCAAGCCCGAGCAAAGAGAGAAAGTCTGCTCCCTACTAGATCCGGTCCCGGATCGGGGGCTACCCCTTCATGCTGTCTTGATGGCAGCAGCGGGCTTCTTGGCCTGTTTACTTTGGTCCAAGTCTGGTTAGGTCTCCAGACTGACTTGGATTGAGCAAAATTCCCCTCTTGCTTTGCAGCAGGGGAAGAGGTAGAGGGACCACCTTTGAAGTTTCAAAAGGAACGCAAATTTTTTTGTTTAGTCCTCATCTTATTTGTCTTATCCTGAGGAAGGGCATGGCCTTTCCCTCCAGTGATGTCTGAAATGATCTCTTTCAGTTCAGGCCCGAATAGGGTCTTACCCTTGAAAGGGATAGCTAAAAGATTAGCTTTTGATGACACATCAGCAGACCAGGACTTAAGCCATAAAGCTCTACGCGCTAAAATTGCAAAACCTGAATTCTTTGCCGCTAATTTAGCCAGTTGAAAAGCGGCATCTGTAATGAAAGAATTATCTAGCTTGAGAGCCCTAATTCTATCCAGAATATCATCTAATGGGGTCTCAACCTGAAGAGCCTCCTCCAGAGCCTCGAACCAAAAAGCAGCTGCAGTAGTTACGAGAACAATGCACGCTATAGGTTGGAGCAGAAAACCCTGATGAACAAATATTTTCTTAAGGAGACCCTCTAATTTTTTATCCATAGGATCTTTGAAAGCACAACTGTCCTCAATAGGTATAGTTGTACGCTTAGCCAGGGTAGAAATAGCTCCCTCCACCTTAGGGACCGTCTGCCACGAGTCCCGCATGGTGTCTGATATGTGAAACATTTTCTAAAAAGTAGCAGGGGGAGCGAACGGAATCCCACTATCCCACTCCTTAGTAACAATGTCCGAAATCCTCTTAGGGACCGGAAAAACATCAGTGTAAGCAGGAAACTCTAGAAATCTGTCCATTTTACACAATTTCTCTGGAACTACAATAGGGTCACAATCATCCAGAGTCGCTAAAACTTCCCTGAGCAATAAGCGGAGGTGTTCTAGTTTAAATTTAAAAGCCGTCATATCTGTCTGAGGGAACATCTTTCCTGAATCAGAAATCTCTCCCTCAGACAGCAAATCCCTCACCCCCAACTCAGAACATTGTGAGGGTACATTGGATATGGCTAATAAAGCGTCAGAGGGCTCAGCATTTGTTCTCACACCAGACCTACTGCGCTTCCCCTGCAACCCAGGCAGCTTAGAAAAAACCTCTGGGAGGGTAGTATTCATAACTGCGGCCATATCTTGCAGGGTGAAAGAATTAGACGCACTAGAAGTACTTGGCGTCGCTTGTGCGGGCGTTAATGGTTGTGACACTTGGGGAGAATTAGATGGCATAACCTAATTCCCTTCTGACTGAGAATCATCCTGCGACATACTTTTAGTAGCTAAAATATGTTCTTTGCAATTTATTGACCTTTCAGTGCATGAGGGACACATTCTAAGTGGGGGTTCAACAATGGCTTCTAAACATATTGAACCATGACTTTCCTCAATGTCAGACATGTTGAACAGGCTAGTAATGACTACAAACAAGCATGAAAACACTTTATTTAGTGAAAAAAACAACAATCTTAAAAAACGGTACTGCGCCTTTAAGAGAAAAAAAGCATACACGTTCTGCAAAACTGCTTTAAAATGCACCAAATTTTTGATAGCAGACTCCATATGTGTAGTTAAGTTTGCCCCACAAGAAAATTTAACATTTAATTCTTTATTGTGCAAACCAGATTGAATTAAGGCCTAAATCCGGAAAAAAAACATTCCCAGCACCTTGCCACAGCCCTGCTGTGGCGCCTACCTGCCCTCAGGGATTGTAAATACGGGGTTAAAGCTTCGATTTGGCCCAAAACATCCACAAGGGCCCTCAGGAGTTGGAGCTTGCTGAGTGAAAACAACTGCGCATCTGAGGCGCAAAAATAGGCCCCGCCCATCTCACTCGATGTCTCTACAGCCTCAAAGAACCGCACCAGAGCGGTTTTAAACTAGCCATGTGGGTTCTGAGACCCAAAAAATAAGCCAAGTGTACCCTCAATAAAGTTGCCCAAAATACGTTATTGCCCACAAAACGTTAACAGCACTCCCAGTTCAGAAAACGTTTGCCCACAAACATTCAAAACTCAGTGTCAACCATTTTTAATTAGCCCCTTATGCAAGCTTAGTAATGCCTTTCTATAGCTCTTAGGATTACTGCTTACCCTTACCCTCATGGGGATACTGTCAGCCTTTCTGAAATACACAGTCTCTCCAGAAAAAATGACTGAACATACCTCACTGCTATATAGCATGAAAACGTTCCTCACACTGAAGTTTCCTGTACTCCTCAGCCTCTGTGGGAACAGCACTGGATCTTAGTTACAAATGCTAAGATCATCATCCTCCAGGCAGAAGTCTTCATCCATCTGCTGCCTGAGAGTAAATAGTACCCACCGGTACCATTTAAAACAAAAAACTCTTGCTTGAAGAAATTAAAAACTAATATTTTATCACCTCTTTCACTTTACCCTTCCTAGTACTTAGAGTAGGCAAAGAGAATGACTGGGGGTGGAGCTAAGGGAGGAGCTATATAGAAAGCTCTGCTGTGGTGCTCTTTGCCACTTCCTGTTAGCAGGAGGATAATATCCCACAAGTAAAGGATGAATCCGTGGACTCGTCGTACCTTATAGAAGAAAATCAGATTCGTGTCCTGTTCACCCTCCGAAATGATCTTAGGGGTCTGCAGATACCACCCCCTCCTGGAATGCCTCCTCTGCCTTCCTCGTTTTTTGAGAGGGTAATCATCCCTGGTCTATTGGTCTCCTGTGTGGTCATGGTTGTATGGATATTATCAGAGTCTGAACTGTTACCAGATGTATCGACAGTGCCGATTGGTCTTCTCCTGATATATCTCTGTCTCCATGGCCTGTTCATATGGTATTGTATTCGTTCCTCTAGGCTTAATAGCCATCTACATACCGTTTTGTTTTTATAATCATTGGTAACATCTTGTGATATACCTTTAAGGTGTATCCCCACCCATTCATCAAACCTCCCTATTTAAGAGAGCATATGTCATCCAAGCCCTGCCTGAAAATTGAAGTAATTGTATCTCTGTTAACTAAGGAGACACATCTACCTGAAGTCAGGTCATACTTTTGTAAAAAGGGAGTATTACTTTTCCTTTTTGTGATTCTCTCTCACTTTTCTGATCTTAAGAAGGAGTTTAACGTGTACCTTAATTCTGTTGCACTAAGATTTTATTCCTCAGCAATCCTCTGAGCAATTCCTGCTCCATATCGCTACATCGCCGGATCTACTTTCTCCAGCGTCCCGGAAGTCAGTCACACTCACACCGGACTGAACACAGAGCTTACCGGTCGGCACTTAGATCAACGGACTGGAAGGTAAATTCATTCTGTTTAATTCTTACCGGTCATATATTTCCTCAAACAAGTGGAACATTATACACAGATCCGTTGAACTTACTTTACTGTTGAAGAAATCGTGCATTATTTCTGCTTTCTCAACCTCTGTGCAAGACTGTTCAAACCGCAATTACTATCTAACCTTGGATTATCAAACCGGATTGTATGGACTTTGTATATATTTTAGTATGAATGTGTGAGTGTGTGAAGAAACCTTATTTCTTTGATGCTGATCTAACACCAGTATAAAATATAGCGAAACCGGATCTTGAGCGATTTATTTCCTTATATTTCATAATAGAACACTCTTACTTATTCAAGTTTAGTAGACTCCTTCAAAAACACTGTACGTGGATTAATATCCTAAAATTCATTGCAAGTGTTTTGTAACTATTTAGTAACTGACTCCCTGTATACATCCCAAGTAACACATCAATTGGTACTTGGAATGTAATAACCTAGAGCAACAAATACCCAAGACTACAGCATATAGGTTTTGAACTGCAAACTTAAAACAGATACCACATCATTTTCAGGCCACATAAAAATAAACCTGACATTTTGAGACAAATTAGTCAAGATGAACCCAGAAGAGTTAAAAAATGAGTTTAGCAATATATATCAGAAGCTAGACTATTGGCTCGTGGTCTCACTGAAGTGCAGGCTGAAAACATTGCTTTGAAAGGAATAATCAAAAAATGTATGTCTACTAAAGTAACTGAAGTACCAGAACCACACATCCAACACCCCTTACCATTCTCTGGTAAATGTAATGAATTTAGGGATTTTAAAAATGCTTGCAATTTGCTGTTCTCTGTAAAACCGCAAACATATCATTCAGAGAGAATCAAAGTGTGTACTGTAATATCATATTTACAGGGGGAACCCAGATCTTGGGCTAACAGATACTTTGAGAACAACAACCCCATACTAGATTCTTTACAGGATTTCTTTACAGCCATGACAAATCTCTATGAGGATTCCAACACTCAATTAAATGCTGAGACCAGATTGTGCATGTTAAAACAAGGCAAAAGAACAGTGGAGGAGTACACTACTGACTTTCAAATGTGGGCAACTGACTCACAGTGGAATGAGATAAGTCTCAAAAATCAGTTTCGCTTGGGCTTATCAGAGGCTCTGAAAGATGAGTTGTAATGTTTAGAGATCCCAGAAAGTTTACCATCTCTTATAAAGTTAAGTACTACACTTGACAGGAGATTACGGGAAAGAAAGGCTGAAAGAGCAACATTGGAGACTACCTTGAGACGCCCTTACACATCCAGCCCAGAAAAAATATCCACTAACCCCACTCCAATGGAGATAGGTCCATCAAAGGACCTCTCACACAGGAGGAAAAGACTAGAAGAAGACTTGGGAATCTATGTTTATACTGCGCACACAAGGAACACACTGTGTCATCTTATCCCTTACTAGCCAAACAAAAGAAGGGTAAGCCACTTGAATTATATCATATACATAGTGTAGTAAAACTAACTCATATGGTAATTCCTCTCTCTTTACAGTGGGATCAGAGAAACACCCAGGTTAAAGCATTACTAGACTCAGGGGCATCTGGGAATTATATTGACGCCACTTTTGTTGAGAAAAATAAAATACCAATCGTGTGTAAGCATAACCGTGTTTTTGTTAATTGTTGGACATTCATACAGAAAGGACCCATAACTCAACATACCGTACCTTTACTGGTTACAACTTCAACAGGACATAAAGAATGTCTCACATTTGACATTATACCAATCTCTATACATGCTATTATACTGGGTTATACATGGTTATCTAAACACAATCCTGCTATAGATTGGGCACTCCACGAAGTAACACTCAAGTCACCTTACTGTTTAAAAACATGTTACCCACACTCTACCATAACACTAATTACACTAATTACACCAGGTATACCTGGACCTTATCAGGATTTGGCCGAAGTATTTGACATGAAGGAAGCTGAAAGCCTCCCTCCACACAGGACCTTTGATTGTCCTATAGATATAATACCGGTTACGCTTATCTCCAAGTTAGGCATTATCTTCAAGAGTTGCGCTCAAAATACGGGAATAATTGGTCCCGGGGTGAGCTACAGGCTAAGATTTCCTTGTATGCGGCAGGAATCTATATAATTTCCCCATTATATCTTCTCATAAATCAGAAAGCGTCAAAGACGCAGGTGAGTGACATGGTCACAATGTGGGGCACGTACTTCCCAGATATAAATGAACAGACTATTACTTGGAGCTTTAAAATAATTCAACAAAGTTGGGTTCCGACCTCCTGGAGAGAGTCACAGATAAAAATTGGTCTTAACAGATATATCACTCCTGCTGCCCTCTCCAAATGGTACAAATCACGGGTTCTTTGCTCTAGATGTTTGTCATCAGGTGCAGATCTATTTCATTGTATATGGAGCTGCCCCAAAATATGCCAATACTGGAAGAAAATATCCTATTGGATGACAGTAGTCCTGAAATTGGATCATAAATTATCTCCAATGGAAATTTTCTTTTTGGTGAAATTTCAGGGAATAACCAAGAATTATAGTTTGATAAACACTATAATCCTAACGGCTCGTAATCTTATTTTTACATTTTGGAAAGCTTCTTCCGCGCCCACAATGACACAATTTAAAAGGGCTATGATCAATCATTTTATAACTGAGCAATTTAATATTCCCTATCCACAAGATAAATATCTGCCTGCATTCTTTAGAAAATGGGAAACATTTGTGAGATCTTTTCCCCTTGTAATCCAAAAAAAACTGATTAAACCTTTCAGAGATGCTGAATATGTCATGGTAAACATTCTAGCAGGCCACTTCCCTGGAGAATGGTTGACGGACGCCGGGTGAGGTGATTGGGGGGGGGGGGGGGGGGGGCGGGGAGATTAGAGAGTTGGGTACTTTTTTTTTTGTGTTTTGTTTTGTTTTGGTTTGGTTTTGGTTTTGTTTTGTTTCATTCATTTGTTTGTTTGTATGTTTGGGAGCGATATTAATTGTAAAAAACAAATAAAGGAGAAGAACGAGTTCAAATAAGTCACAAGTGTAGTAGATTATCTGGAATCGGTATATATATGGCTAATTTTGGTGTGTTTTCTATTTTCTGTATAGTTTTTTATTATGTCATATACTAATGTAAGGGGTATTTTCAACCCTTACCTTGACACTGAATGTTATTTCTTAAATTTTATATGGAAGAATTTGTTCACTGTGATGCACTATTTTATATTTGATTATTGTAATATGTCTTCTTTGCTACAAATAAAAGTTTAAAAAAAAAAAAAGATAGAATACCGGGTTCGCAAATTCCACATGGAAAAATTTATCCTCTATCTCAAAATGAATTAACATATTTAAGGTCATATTTAGATGAGAATTTGAGAAAGGGATTCATATCCCACTCCACTTCACCGCAGCAGCAGGCATGTTCCTAGTAAAAAACAAGGATGGTACGTTACGCCCAATAATCGATTATAGAGCTTTAAATGCTATAACAGTAAAAAACAGATATCCATTACCCCTCATACCGGAGTTACTTGAACGGCTTAACGGAGCCACAATATACACAAAATTAGATTTGAAAGGAGCTTATAATTTAATCCAAATCAAACAGGGGGATGAGTGGAAGACCGCTTTCAGAACAAGATATGGTCTGTTCCAATATAATGTTATGCCATTTGGTTTAACCAATGCCCCCGCAGCCTTTCAATATTTTATTAATGAAATTTTTCGCAATTTTATAGATATATGCGTCATAGTATATCTTGATGACATTTTAATCTATTCAAAAAACCAATTCCAACATGAAAAACATGTTCGTTGGGTGCTCACTAGGTTAAAGGAACATAAATTATATGCCAAACTGGAAAAATGTTGTTTCCATGTGAATCGTATAAAATTCTTGGGTTATATTATAACTCCGAACCAGATCCAAATGGATCCAGAAAAAATTACAGCCATATTAGAATGGCCTACACCCACCACTGTAAGAACTTTACAGAGGTTTATTGGGTTCGCAAACTTCTACAGAAAGTTTGTAAGAAACTTTTCCTCCATCGTGAAACCCCTCACACTACTTACTGGTAAAAAACACAAATTCAGATGGACAGATGAAGCACAAAAAGCTTTTACCATTTTAAAACAACATTTTACCACAGCACCAGTGCTAACTTTGCCAGATTATAATCTCAAATTTGTTCTAGAGGTAGATTCCTCTAACACTGGAATTGGTGTTGTTTTATCGCAATATAATAAAAACACCACTGAATTACATCCCGTAGAATTCTTATCTAGAGCACTCACAGCAGCAGAAAATAATTACAGTGTTGGGGACAAAGAATTATTAGCAATAAAATGTTCTCTAGAACATTGGAGACACCTCCTAGAAGGCTCTAAAGAAGCATTTATCATATATACTGATCATAAAAATCTTGAATATATCAAGAAAAATAAGACACTAACAGCACGACAGGTATGATGGTCCCTATTCTTGGACCGTTTTAACTTTCTTATAACCTACAGACCAGGAACCCAAAATACCAAAGCGGATGCCCTATCAAGGTTACATGAACTTAGTTCTGATCAAGATACCAAAGAATTCATAATTCCTCCCGAAAAGTTTTTAGGGAACCTCACAACTTTAGAGGAAGAAGTATTAGAAGCTTTAAATGACGAGATCACCCATCCTAGGAACTGCACTGAAGATTCCACAACAGGATTGTTGTATCATAACGGAAAATTGTACATACCAGAAAAAGTAAGGAAAATAGTTCTTGCCCATAGCCATGATAGTACTATGTCTGGTCATATGGGTATACAAAAAACTATAGAATTAACTAAGAGGAATTTTTGGTGGCCTCAATTAGAACAAACTGTCTATGAGTATGTAACCTCCTGTGATACTTGTGCACGGAATAAATTGGAACATAAAAAACCCATAGGATTGCTAACACCTCTCCCAATTCCTGATAAGCCTTGGTCCACTATTTCTATGGATTTCATAGTAGATTTACCTACATTACAACATTTCAATACAATACTTTTTGTCATAGATCACTTAACAAGGTTAGCACATTTCATACCACTAAAAGGACTTCCGACTGCCATGATAACAGCTAAGGTGTATTCGAACTCCATAGTAAAATTACATGGACTCCCTACTATCGTAATTACTGACAGAGGTACTCAATTCACCTCCTCCTTTTGGAGGTCTTTGTGTAAAATATTAAAAGTTGATTCCAGATACTCTACAGCTGTCCACCCACAAACAAATGGGTTGACAGAAAGATTAAATCAGACCCTAGAACAGTACCTAAGATGTTACATAACACATCTCCAAGATGATTGGGAAACTTACCTTCCAATGGCAGAGTTTTCATATAATAACTCAATATCTACATCAACTAAGATGACACCATTTTATGCCACATATGGATATCATCCAAACACCATATCACTTACCAACATTAAAGTTAATTCTCCTAGCGCTATAGATTACACTTCTAACTTACACCAAAGATTGGAATTACTTAAAACACATCTCACAGATGCAAAAGAACATCAGAAACAATATTATGATCTGCGTCACAGACCAAGTCCCAATTATAAACTCGAAGATCAAGTATTATTGCCCACAAAACACCTTGTTACATCTGCCAAGTAAAAAGTTGGCTAATCAATTTGTAGGACCTTTCGTTGTTAATAAGATCATAAACCCTTACGCAGTCAGATTAAGCCTACCAAAAGACTACAAGATACATTCAACTTTTCATGTATCGTTACTAAAACCTTATAAATCAGATAGTCAAAGACTAAAACAAAATTCACCGCCACCAATCCTTATTGATAATCAAGAAGACTTTGAAGTACAGGCAATTCTAGATTCCAGAATAAATAGGAATAGATTAGAATACTTGATTAAGTGGAAAGGTTATGGTCCAGAGGAAAATTCTTGGCAACATCATACGGATATCCATGCACCTCACTTGTTAAAGTCCTTTCATCGTACTTACCCGCACAAGCCGAATCTGCAATCCCCAGGGGTGATTCCTTAAGGAGGGGGATATGTGATATACCTTTAAGATATATCCCCACCCATTCATCAAACCTCCCTATTTAAGAGAGCATATGTCACCCAAGCCCTGCCTGAAAATTGAAGTAATTGTATCTCTGTTAACTAAGGAAACACATCTACCTGAAGTCAGGTCATACTTTTGTAAAAAGGGAGTATTACTTTTCCTTTTTGTGATTCTCTCTCACTTTTCTGATCTTAAGAAGGAGTTTAACGTGTACCTTAATTCTGATGCACTAAGATTTTATTCCTCAGCAATCCTCTGAGCAATTCCTGCTCCATATCGCTACATCGCCGGATCTACTTTCTCCAGCTTCCCGGAAGTCAGTCACACTCACACCGGACTGAACACAGAGCTTACCGGTCGGCACTTAGATCAACGGACTGGAAAGTAAATTCATTCTGTTTAATTCTTACCGGTCATATATTTCCTCAAACAAGTGGAACATTATACACAGATCCTTTGAACTTACTTTACTGTTGAAGTAATCGTGCATTATTTCTGCTTTCTCAACCTCTGTGCAAGACAGGTCAAACCGCAATTACTATCTAACCTTGGATTATCAAACCGGATTGTATGGACTTTGAATATATTTTAGTATGAATGTGTGAGTGTGTGAAGAAACCTTATTTCTTTGATGCTGATCTAACACCAGTATAAAATATAGCGAAACCGGATCTTGAGCGATTTATTTCCTTATATTTCATAATAGAACACTCTTACTTATTCAAGTTTAGTAGACTCCTTCAAAAACACTGTACGCGAATTAATATCCTAAAATTCATTGCAAGTGTTTTGTAACTATTTAGTAACTGACTCCCTGTATACATCCTAAGTAACACATCAATTGGTACTTGGAATGTAATAACCTAGAGCAACAAATACCCAAGACTACAGCATATAGGTTTTGAACTGCAAACTTAAAACAGATACCACACATTTTCAAGTTTTCTATTTTTGAAGGTAATCAGTTCTGTCTCATATTTCTCCACTTCCTCTTTCAGTTTATTAATCCAATTTTTATCCTTTTCGGCTTGTAGTTTATCCAGATGTGTTTCCTCATATATCTCTATTTCAATTTTGTTGATTTCTAATAGCCTTGTGACTTCTTCTATCACCAATAATATTAAATCCAAAGAACATTTATTTAAAATGTTACACCATTTAATACAGAATCCAGGATTGTTCCTCCCTATAGTAGGGGTATTTCTTATCCTGAATCCCCGTGGTATATATCTCTTTCGGTGATATTCTGATAGATAAGAGCCATATAAAATTAGATCCGGTTCCTTTTTCTTTATTTTGACCAGTTTTGCATATAGTTGTTATATTTGTTGTACTAGTGCTTTCTGGGGGATGGCAGGGTATCTGATTCTAGAGGCATCTTCCTCAGTATAGAAAAATTGCTCAGCTTCCTTAATCTCAGTGTCCTGAACTGTATCCTCCTCAATGTTATCAGCCATAATAAAAATATATAGACCACTGATTGGAAATCAATAATCCCGTGCAAAGTGCAAATAGTGCTCAAGTGATTCCAAAGTAGGTCAGTAAAATATCTGACCGGGTGCTAAACAATAGTTAATACAAGCAGAGGAGACTC